>NW_020455988.1:2094796-2225233 GCF_003342845.1 Nothoprocta perdicaria
TTTTTTTTTTTTCTTTTTTTTTTTTTTTTTGGGGTACACCAAATGCAAACAAATCGCAGGTCAGCTTGCCACAGAAACCACATCAGCAATCCTTTCATCTTTCAATTCAAACAGCCACAAGTAGCCCAGAAATGATCCCCAGTCCAGGAAACGCTAGATGAAAAACCTCTCTCCAAATATGTTCTGTGAGCAGCGGGAAGGAGGGAAAGGAAACTGCCAGAGGGACAGAGCTCCATCTGCAGCTGGAGCATCTCAGACAACCACCCTCCATTCGACTCCCTCTTCTGCATTGACACCCCACTACTCCACTCACCACACCCGCACCAAAAGTACCTCAGTTGTACAGAAAATATTACTGTGTTATAAAATTCAGTTATTTAATGGAGTAGCTACTCTGTTACCTTTTTCTTTCTTTTAATTAGTAATTCAAAACAGTGCTACAGACTTCATGTTTATTTCATAATTTAAAGCATAATAAAAAGTATTTCAACTCCAACAGACAGTAATGTTGGGAACAGTTTAGAGTAGGATAACTTATTTTATCTCAATAAATTTGTGAATAATTCCTTTTAAAATCTCCATATTTTAATTACAACAAATGAGAAAATAGAATATTAAATACAGCAAAAGCATTCAAAAGCAAATCCAACTTTTAAAAACATTAGAAATGACCAAAAAAGACATATTAGGATAAGGTACACTTTAAGTACACTGTCCTATTATTTTAAATTGACACTTTATGCTTAGAAAAGCTGTTCACAATTGGAATAGCATTCCATGCATATTTTTAATATACCCACTGACTGGAAGCCAGCACCAAGAGAGAAAAATAAAATGGGAGCTATAATTGCCCATTACTTGGAGGACAGAAAAACACTTATTTGGGACTGATGAAAGTAGGAGATTAAGATGAAGATTAACAAACCAAAATACTAAGGACAGGTTCTAAAATTAGACATTGGTTATGGCACAGGAAGTGAACAGAACTAAGCAGTACTGTTTCTTTGGAGGCTTAAAGGTCTTTTACTCTTCTGGATGCTGAATTTACTCCTAATGCTTTTGCAATTAGCAAGGCATAAGTTTTACAAATTTCATGGTAACATATATCATAACATGATCATTTAAATCACTTTAGTTCTCACATAAGACTGTCCAATTTGGCTTCACTATTCTTCTACTTGCATTCTAATTTTCAGAACAGACAAAATAGATCTTTTCTCTAAACTTAAAAAAAACCCTGAATCTCATCTATCTGCAAAAAAACAACAGAGAACTAGTGTTGATAAATGAATATTGAGTTCAAGATGACACATATTGAAATAAGGGGATGAGAAGGGGGAAAGTCAAGACCAGCAGTAACATGATGGGTAATTATTCCTCCAATTCTCACTTGCTGCCAGCTAAACATAAACCATGATTGGCAGAGGAATTCTTGGCCACGAGAAAGACTCTATTCTCCTGAAAGSAGAAGAGCCCATTGATACCAAACAGGTCAAAAAGCTGTGTTACAAATGAAATACAGTTTTACCATACTACAAAGTTTCAGGGAGATGGATACAATAAAGTGTCATCAGAATATTCACAACCTATGAAGCAGCCCATCACAAAACTTACTTTCCATAGTCTGGACCATCCAAGAAAACTAAATGCCACGGCACATAAACACCTCACTAGATCTGCTGTCTCTCTCCACTGCTTCTGCAAGCCTTTTTCTTCCTGGAAAGTCTAGTTCTGTSCTGGACAGCAGTAGGTTTTTTGCTGCATTTGTAGCATTTTGAATGTCTGCATTCAGAAAATAAAATATTTTAAGTCATAAACAGGCCTATATGTGGGAAACTTTTCATTAACATGAGAATAAGTACCTAAAAAATTAGTCCCCTGCATCCTCAAAACCAGAGGAGATGGTATGAGGATTCCTGTAGGATTTTAGCTATTTTCCTTGATTGTGACAAGTATCTAAAGCTCTACTGGACATTTGCCCAAATGAACTTCTACCTGCTTACAAGAAAGACTGTTTCTTCCTGTTCAAAAGCCTCAGCATTTCTCTCTTCATTCATCAACATTCATCTGCATCTCTGCTCCCACAGGACACATCTTTAATGTACTCCCCATTCTGTTCTCTGTTACACTCAAAAACCATAAGCTAGTCAGATGTTGTTGAAGTTTTAAAGTACACATTAATACAGACTTTGGTCTACTTAATGTAAAATATTCAACACCACCATATTTAAAATCAACATATTATTGCTTGCTTGGAGCAGAACCTCATGAAAATCTTTTCCATGAACAAAGTTATCTGCATCAGTTGCCTTACCTTGAGTTCTTCCTTCAACTCAAAAAGGTAGTGAATAGATATTTTCTCTTCCAGATATAATACCTGGAGTCCTAACTAAATTAATTGGAATAAAGTTAAGACTTGACATAGCTATCTTAAAAGTTCTCTTCGGGTGAGTATGAGAGAGAAGTCGGGAAGCAATTGGTGCTGTCACATATCTCAAACCAATCTCTATTGTCAGGGATTACAGCAGGTCTGTGAGATCCCTGGCTCCCTTAGCAGAGAGGGTTAACCTTGAAGACTTCAGAGTGTACCCGTGAGAAAGAGAAGTTACTTAGATAGCAGAAAACTGTAAACAAGTCTAAGAAAAGTTTCAGCTACAGAGCAGGGTGAGAAAACTTGCAAAACTGACCAAGCTGAAGTTTGTCCAATCACAACCTTGTTATTGTATTTTGCTGTTGCAGCCAATAAGTCAATGACATGATTTTACATAAAACATATAAAAGAACACTTATAGCTTAATAAAGCGCTTTCTCTCTCTCTCTCTCTCTCTCTCTCTCTCTCTCTCTATTTTGCTCTCTCTCTATTCTCTCTCTAATTATTTTGACCAGGTGTCATTAGTCTGCCACGACAGCGACACTCTGTCCTTCCAATCTCCAACTCTCTGATTATAAAAACTTTCAAAAGAGTACCACAACATTATCTACTCAATAACTGAGGCTAAAGTCTGAAATCATATCTACCTGCATCCCTTTGTGCTTCCATATAAAACAGTGGGCAGAGTCCTTCAGACTTCATATAAAAAAATCTAAAACAAATATTTATAACTTTTAAAAATATAACTTCTATAAGGAATAGAATATTTCAAGGTCTCTTTTCCATCCAACATCTTTTGCTGTCTATTTGCAACACGCACTGAAGATACATTCACACTGATGAGATTTGAAACACATTTAAACTAATCCACGGCAGCATTCTCAGATGTCCTGAACCTGTAACCACATAGGAAAAGTTATTGGCAGATAAATGTTCTGCCCATAGGCAGAGCAGCACTCAACAAATGCTGTTTTGAACATGAATGAATTTCTGAGGCAGCCAAGACAGCTTTAGTGAAAGGAAATCACTTTCACTTCAAGAAGACCAACTCTCTCTTTTGAACTTTTGCTGGTGGATATGATTCTACGGACAGGTTTCAGATTGAGAAACTTCCCAGAAAGAGAAGCAAAAGCTGCTTAATGAAACAGTACAAGTACAACTTGTGAKGCTCAGCAGGCAGTGCGCTCGTCCTGCTGCTGCCTTTTTCCAAACACAATGGTCAAGGCACATGACGTCTGGCTCCCAGCGCTGCTCGTATCTGCTGGATGTCATTATGCACCCAGGATTTATGTCCAACTTCAAATTAAATGCAAGTTTCACACTCTAAGCAGGGATGCCCACAAGCATATTGTTCTTCGGGGAACAACTCTCCGGCTCCATAGATATCACTTGGACAGAATAATTTCGTCCTTCTGCAGCCCATGCCCGATCCAGATCCACAAGSCCCATACACTGCTTTCCTAAAACAAGAGCAAAGAGAACATAAAATATCTAAAAACATAAGCCACCTACCAGAAACATGTACTTCAACATTCAACATCAGAAAAGCATATCAGTAAACAAACAAAAAAATTCTAATCTACTTAAACTGTCAAGATTATTCCTGCTTCAAATAGACAAAGTCAATGTTTCTATCTCTTTCTTGACAGGACATTTTAATATATCTTGGTTGAGAGACGAAAGGGAGACCCATGAGTGTTCCTTCTAAACAGGAATATAAGAGTATTCATTTTGTTAACATCATGATATAGATCAGATATTTTGAACTATTCTCTGTAATTACTTTCTTGTTTCCCTTGAATATATAAAGAACTTCAGTAGCCACATTATGTGTTCTGGTATGAATCTGCTAGCTGCTCTGCAGAGGTTGAAGGGATCTTTGGATTTCAGTACAACAGATACAGTAGTCCTTTTTTTGTTGTTTTGTTTTTGTTTTTTTTGCCTTTTCACACTGGTTGGATATTTGGGATTCTTCAAATAAAGTTTTGTTTTTCAAAAGAACATTATGATTATTTGTTCCAATAGCTTTGATAGGCTTTAAGTTTTTTTTTTTTTTGGCAAGCCAAGAATGCAGTTATCTCCAGCGAGTTTCCATCCCTTTATCTCTCTTTACTAAGCTGGAAGCTAGTTTATAGCTTCCATCATAACATAAATATCATACAAGAGTATATTATGACCCTTAAGTCTAGTAAAGAATACCAGAAGCTTGGACACAATGAATTACTTTATTTTGCTTATTTCAAATTTTGTTTTTATTTTCACTGATTTTTACGTCATTAGAATTTAAACACTGCAAAAATATTCAAGTCAATAAGATGGAAAGGGAATGATGGGAGAAGAAACAGGTACAGATGCAGTAAAAACCAGTAAAATACAATGTTAGACCCCTGCTCATATTTAAAAATCTGAAGGGAAGTTTCAACTACCATAGCATGCAAGAGCAAGGGAGAAAAACCTGAGAAGATTCATGTTTTTCAGTGTAATAAGAAGACAGCAACTTAACACTGTTTTGATAAACAAATTATTTCTTCTTTTATAAAAGAAGATAGGCACACTACTATACAGTCTACGCAACCGTTGCTCTGTAGAAATCCATACCTATTGACCGGCGTTCAGGTGGAAGCTGAACAGCTGTCTGATCTGCAAATCTGCAAAGAATCATGTGCTCCTAGGAAAAAGATAAAGAATTTAATTCAATGCCTTCCCACTTTTCTAAAGAGCATAAGAAAGAGATGATTAAACATAATAAAATACAAAAAAAAAGCTCCCAGTTGAAGACTGATAGAAAAATTATCTGTGTGTAAATCCTAATCTCGATGCTGCTTTTGCTTCTGAAAGTGATTATAAACACTTGATTTACACACAATCCCCCATTTCTTCTTACAGTGTTAGCTCCTGGCTCCAATTCCTGCAGTTCCCCACAGCAGTGGAACTGGATGTAAGCTGTAAGAGACAGCATTCGTCAGAGGCATGCCACAGACTAATGTTTCCTTCAACTACTGAGGAGCAACACAGCCTTCTTTTAGCACAGTCAACACCAGACAGTATATCCACATTACTGAGCAGTCAAGATAGGCAATTTTRAAGGCTGGATGTTTCTCCTATTTAAAAATTCTAAGTAGTTATCAGAATCCAGGAAGAATCACCTTGCTGGGAAAAAATTTCCTCTGCTCCACCAAATCAATAAAGGATCAACCTAAAGGTGAAGCAGATCTGTCTGTGCATGGAAACTTTTCATGCCTCAAAATGAACATAAATCACTTGCAAATTACCCTATTTGACTTAAAGCTTTATGTGAGGCTTCCAAGACACACTGGTGATTTCTTCCTTCCCTGCTGCCCAGGAACCCGGTGCAGTGGAGGTTTAGCACTYGCCTCCATCCCCGCCTGCCCCGCTGCAGAGGCGGCCCAGAACACCATCCTCACTCGCCTTCAAAGCCATCCACCTATGGTGGATCACCAAATGATTCCTCAAAGGCAACCAAACTAAAGGAAGGTGAGTTAACCAGATGGTGAGGGAAAAAGCCTTCAAAAGATATAGCAATGGAAATGATGCTCTAATGACAACTGTGCTATTTGAGACAGTGACAATATTAAGCATGAAGACTGATATTGAGAACCTTTTGAGAAATGTGCAACCTCCTCAAATCTCCCCTGAGGAAACAAGAGAAACAGAGAAGCTCTGCCATGCAAAGCCAAAAGCTTCCAGAGCCGGTTTTGAAAAATGAGATTGTCTCTCTCCCATCAAAAGAAAATATTCTTTGATTCTCATCTAACAGTGGCTATTTTAAAGGTTTGKTTCTTGTAATGAATGTAGAGACAGCAACTTCAACTAATGACACTTTTATTCCAATGTTCCAATAAACATTTAAAAGTCTGCATTTCACAAAAAAACAACTGAAAGAAATCCTGTCTTTATTAAATCAAGATGACAGCTCCTTCTACAGTATGCTCCAATACACAGATTTTCTAGTCATCCAATTGTAAAAAAGGTTGCTCACAAATTTTACCTTTTGTATTGAAACATTTTTGCTCCTTGAAACTCAGAGATTACTGATCTTAATGACAACATCTTGAGAGACAGGGAAGTTTCTTCCCTAATACAGCTGATCTACAGAAGCATTTTTTGCTCACAGTTTTTAACAAACATGTAAGAAAGACAAGAACATACTACAACATGTTTGGATTTGGCATATGTTTTGCTCAGTGTAATTTAAGAATAGTTATTTGTGTAGTACAGAAGGTCCAAGAACATTTAACCAACATTTAAGCAACTACTGCAAGAGAGGGAAGGTAGCAGCAGTGCGGCTGCTGTTAGACAGGCAGGGAGAAAAAGGGGCTGGGACAGACTGGCTTTGGAGCGGGAAGGGACAAGTCAGCACAGAGCCAGCCGGGCTCTGGGCACCCCCAAGCCGCTGCTGCGTTTCCATGCACTGGATTCCAGGTGAGCCTGAACACCTGGATTCATTCCCAAACATGCAAAAAAGCCTTCACTTTCTAAAGTTAATCTGAACAGCTGAAGTGAGAGTTATGCCTACATCATTCTCCCATGACCCAGTTGGGTAAATTGTCACGCTCTCGGTCAGCAGATATGAGAATTATAATTATAACCTTTGCTACTTTAGAAATATTAACTGCCAAGCTGTGCATGTGSATAAACAGTAACTTGCTTTCTCCAACACCATCAAGTTCTAGTAAGCTTTCAAAACTGTATTTCAAAAGTAATTGATTTCTACTTTCCAATTCTCCTACAGGAAGCAAAGCAGTCTTCAAATGTATCATGGTAAAATTCTTTGCAGCTATAAACTAACAAATTTCAGCATAATGTTCTCATTTAAAAAAAAAGTTTGGGATTTGSCACACTTCTAGATGTCTTTTTAGATCTCACTAAAATGGAAGATAAGAGAAATGAATTTAAATTAGGAACGCGGAAGGGAACGGGGGAAAGACTCAGTCCGTGTCTGGGTAACACATGGCATCTTTGGCTACTGGCCAATAACCCTCAACAATTTATTAATAGGAAATATAAAAATCACATACAGCTAGGAATATATAAGAGTTATTTATAGCTAGGATTATCTGAGGCACCATCCAGCCCAGGGTACATTGGTATATTCTCTTACATTATTAAGAAAAGCAATATTTTTAACATTGTTTTTGGCCCCTTAGGCACTTCCGCAAAACAAAAGATGCTGTAACTTCTACTGTGGTGGTAAGGGCTGTGATTTAAACCTGCATTGATTAACAGGTTAAGAAAAAAAAATGTTGCTAACTTTTAGTATGATTACACACACTATCCTAAGCTAGGTTTCCTTGATTTTGTACACAGGTGAGAAACACAGGTTTCTCAAATGTCAAATGAGTTTTAGGATTAAGCTCTTTAGAATATTATGCCAATTAAGATTAAGGTGCTGAATTTAAGAGAAGAAAAAACAAAAATGATAGTATTTCCACTTCAAATCTTTAAACACAAAACCACAGATATCCTTATAGAACACAAGCACTAGCTCAAGAATTACTTAAAAACCTCTTCTAAGACAATGAAGTCTCTACTGTTTCCACATGAACTATTGAACCACAGCTGCTAATAAAAGTTGATTAGAGGGTAAGTATGTGTTGGTTTAATCTCATGCTACAGCAAACACATTTGAACAATTTCAGTATCCTTTTGAATTAAGTTTTAAAAACTACACCATCTTGAAGAGTATCACCTCTTCCTACTCAATGTCCAATCTTCTAGGCATAACTTAGAGGGAGAAAGCTGGTGTTTATCAGAAAACAAGATCACTAGAAGCAGTAATCCCACATTAAAGGTTACTGTACATTTATACAGGCAGAAAGGGGCACATAACCCGCCGCCCCCTCCCCAACCCACAGGAGTAACTTTTACATACCTTGTAGGATAAAATGGCTTTGAATTGATGGCTGAAAAAGAAAAAAAGACCAATTCAATTAACACTAAAAAAGGCAGATAAAAAATAGAAGCAGTCCTTAGATATTTGGCTACATTTTGATCAAAACAGACATATCTACAGCCTACATAAAAGCATGCAAAAAGCTACAACAGTTCCAATTTACTAGAACAGACAAGCATATTAGGTGTCATTTTATTTTTTCTACTTCATTCTTCATAGAAATTCCATCTAAACCATAATGTTGCAGAAATTTACCTTTTTTTCACATTTCACATTAATACTTTGTTTTGCATGTATACAACCTGTAAGCATGCATAAGTCTTACATATTTTTATCACAAAAGCAAGTTATCTCTAGGATGATAATGAGTATGAATCTGGCAATATATAGGRACAGCCTATTATGTTTTCCAATCCTATTATGTTAGGAAGAAAGGAAAAAAGCCTAAATTGTAACTCAAGCTTGGCTTGGTGTGCTATGAACCACATATTTCCACAACAGCTAAGGCTTTAGACTCAAAATGTTAACAAACACAAAACTGCAACAATTTATATTCTTACATCATCCTCATCAACAAAAGATTCCTAACAGGAAGGGCAGTCTTCACAACCTAAAGATATGACTGGCCAAAAGTTAAACAGCATCTAGTCAATTTTAAGATAAGCAAGGGAAGAGTTACATCCCCAATAAATTTAGAAGGGTTCGCTGTTCCTCCCCCACACACACACTTCCTCCTTAAGAGGTGGCATTTTACTGTGCTTGAAGACAAAAAAAAGGGAATGTTTATAAACAGATGAAAGAATCCCATTGACTAAGAAAACATAGTTAAATGTAAAGTTTATTCAACTGAAAAATATAAATATTTATTCTGCACAGTATAAGACTATCTTCTGCCAATTTATGTGTCTTCTAAATTACATCAGAAATATTAAAATTCTTAAGCCAAACAAATAGAGGCATCTCAAAAATGACTGATTTGGAGAAGACAGAATCTACACGATACGCTGAAGAAATATTAGAAATACTAACTGAAATACAGGTGAGCTTGTCTACTTGAGCATAAATCAGAAGAGTTTAATAAGCAGTAAACTGTGGTATAAAGCAGACCCATTTAATTGCTTACATCTTTCCCTAACATAAAGCTGTCAGTTCCCCTTCTTACAGTACCTCTCATACATCTTTTATTAACAGCGTGATTTCAAGATAAGAGGGCTGTATATTACACATATTTCCAAGCACTCTACCTACTGTATTGATGCTATAAAGCCTTTGTGAAATGCTATGAATAGATAAATCCAGAGAGATATTCCAGGAATTAATAATGCATCTCCCTTTCTAGGGTACATCTGCAAAGGGCCAGAGGAAGAGRCAGTTTTATTAAATGTGAACCTATTTAGCCTGGACATTTGCAAATAGTTTCAAAGCTGTACTTGTAATCTTTAAGCAGTTTCTTCCTCCTTTTTATTGGCATTTTAAAATTTATTTTGTCAGCTTTAACTTACCTTTGTGGATATGAGAACTTCACTGTGTTTTGAATGAAGCCATAACAACACGGGCAGACGACAAAGGCTGCCTGAGCCTTGATGCAGTGCTCAATCACCATGTCCGTGGCCACACCACAGGCATGCAGAGCTACCTGTGGCACAGAAGGAGGAAAAAAAAAAAAAAGAAAAAAAAAGGAGGGGGTGGGGGAAGACAGTTTTATAGTAACATTGTATATAAAATCCCGATGCAGCATATTCTTTACTGAATGAGTTACTTAAATAAGAGGGTCTGCAGTGAAAGATACTAAGGCAAAGACTTCGTTCTTCTCWGCTTTTCATTTCTTTTATTTCTGTGTCAAAGAATCTTCATGACCCCTCCACTTAAAGAGCTGTCAACACTGAAAAAGGGTCAGTCATCAAAAACAYTTGACAAGTGAACTGCATCATTCTGTCAATTCAATTGACAACATAGCTCCAGAAAACACTGAAGTATAAAACTCAATCACTGTTGAGTGATCAACTCATTGTTGTTTATTTCAAACAAACAAGCATCTAAAATTCAAAGATGTTTCAAAGTTGGATTTCACTAAGAAAAAACAAAGCGCTGCAAAACCATTAAGAGAAGCAAGCACTGAAATTGACACACACTTAATATTTCTTGCCGTAAAGCTCAAGTACATAATACTTCCTATTTTAATAAAAACTTCAAACAAATACTTAGTGTTAACTTTAAAACGAGACAAAGACAAAAATGAACACAAAATTGGAAACAGATTTTACTGATAAACTATAGTTAAACATTTTGTACAAAGAATTTAGTAAATTATTCATGAGACTGATTTTTCTGAAACAGAGCTAGGGCTCATCCACTGAGAGATTTGTGTGACAATTTGCACAGAATAAAGCAAGAGAACTGGAAATTTATACTTGGAAGAACTGGAATAACATGATTCTTTTTTSTGCACTGTATTTCTTTTTAAATAACCAAATCAAACAGTCAAACAGCATTAGTTTGCCCATCTGTACCATCAACCTTCACACTCACACAGCCTAAGCTACAGCCACAGCAGGTCCTTGGAGAGATGATTTATGGAAAAGACTGACCACTAAAAGCTAGGGGCAGGCTATAAAAGCTCACATTCTATTTACAGAAGATCACCCTAGAAGACAGGAATCTTTACAGAGATACAAGACTGGTTATGCCTTATCCTTCAGTAGGGCTGGGGAACTGTGGAGAGACAGACATTCACATGACTGACTTCTGCAAGCGGACATGGATGCCCTGAAGCAGCATTAAACACATCTAGAGAACTGCAGAAGCCAGGTCCCTGCTGTGATCTGCTCATTTACAATAATGGCAAAATATCTAAAATCAAGAGCCAGAATAACACCTTTTGACTGAGGAGCACTCAACATGAGTCCTGCAAAATTAGGATATGAATCTGCCTTTATAAATCTGGCTTGWGTATACCTTTCACAATAAATATACTTACGCAGTTAACATAATAATCTCTCCCACATGGTAATTTGCTTTCAGTTTTGCCTAGTATAGTCTTTCCTTTTAAATGCATTTACTGTCATTACTGTCAAAAATACATGGCTCTGGGTAATTCCAAGTGACAATAGCCTTTTCTGCCCTTCAACACCCTCTCTAGAGTATATCTGCTAATAAATCACTAATTTTAAAATAGTATGACTAACCCAGGACTGGAACAGACATTTCTTCCTTTCCTCTTCACATAATGAGGAAAGTGATGCCTATTTGCAACAAATAATAAATAGCAATCTTACTCATTACTATTTATAACAACAGTGCTTCATATAGTAGAAATACCTGTCTGTAAGAACATATCATTTCTTTTCTCAACAAATTATAATTAAGAGTAATTGACCAAAATATAATGAAAAATAATCTCTCACTTACCCCAATATTAAAAGTCCCATTAAAATAATCCAAATTTGCTTGAATGAACCAAATGTTGTTTAAGCCTAGTTCATCACTTCTCTCTTTAGCACGAATCAGTGACAATTCCTTATTTTCTATGAGCACCACCTAGGTTTTACACACAGGGCAGTAAGGCAAAAGTATAGGCAAATCAAAGTATATCACCAATAAGCACAAAACTTTGTAGTTAAGAAAACTTCCCCAACTGCTTGTGGCAGAACTTGAGATCTCCTCCAGAGTGATCTATCAGGGAACTCAACAGCAAGTGAAGGCATTTAAGACATACTAATATCAAACAGCTGGTGAGTGTTTCCTATAGGCACACCTGCCAGCATTTTGGGGGAAAAAAATCTGCAGAGGTTTTGCATTTAAATCTCCTCTGTTGCCAGGTATTTGCTTTTGTCGGTTTGATTGAAGACTGGATGATTCAACTCTAATGCTACTTTCTTGACTTTTGTCTCAAATTCGTTATTAGGACAAAGAAACATTTTCCTCCGAATTAGTGGCTAGCATTAGAGGTTTCAATGACAGTTTTGTGAAAAAAAAACTTTAGCGACAAGACCTTAGGCTGGTCACAGCTTTGAGGTAGCTTTTTCCAAACAATTTTGAATTGCTCTCTAATTTAGGCTTAAAAGGATGTGTCCATTTTTCTAAATTTGCATTCTCAGGGGGGGGTATCTCCTCTTTTGCCAAATAATGCAATGTAATAAATACCTTTACATGTGCYAATAAAGACTTTCTCATAACCTAAAATAAAAGATCATAAACCTAAAAGTTAGCAGTTATGTCTTCACACTTACATGCTTTGAATGCATTAGGATTTTCAGAGATCAGAAGCTTACATCATCTGTACTTCTTTCTTAGAACTTACCTGACATGATGGCATCATGTGAGCAAGAACAATTCCAACATGGCCCTGTAAAAATAAATAAAAAACATTTTTCAATATACCTGCTCTTGACCCATTTCAGGCTGAGCATCCCATAACCATCAACAGAAACTCTGAAAACAGCTAAAAYTGCAGAGTTTGTGCTTTTGTGCTTTTTGTACTTCAGTAACCTTCAAAGAMGACAGCCAAAATAAACTGTATCTCAAAGAAAATATGCCTTACCCCTCCACTGCAAAAATCCACAATCACATCTCCAGGCTTAGCAAGCTTTTTCACCGCTGCTATCAAATTATTCAACTGCTGCTGTTTCCTCAGAGCTCGATCTCTGGACATCTTTCCTGAGGATGACAGAGAAAATGCCTGATTAGTAATCAGTAAGTCTCAATATTGATAATTTTAATTATGGCCAAGGAGAAAGAAAAAAGGTACAGGTTCTTCTAAATTGTAAGCMATATTAACAAAATATAATCAAATTTCACAGGATCATTACAGTTGTAGGGGACCTGTAGAGATCATCCAGTCCAACTCYCCTGTACATGTRGGGTCACCTGGAACATGTGGCACAGGATTGCACCCAAGCAGGTTTTGAACATCTCCAGAGAAGGAAATTCCACAAACCAAAGGTTTTATTTAAGTTTCTCTACCAAAAACCATAGCTCCTCTTGTGCATCAAATTTCTGTGAACTACTCCATAGATTGCCTCAGCTTTCATGCCTCTGTGATATGCTGATATTCAAACAGCTTCCAACAGCTACAATTTTAACTGAGTCAATGGAAGATGGAGACTTTCCAGCGTGTGTGAAAATGAAGGGCTGTCAAGGTATTTGTCAAAGAGCTTGAAATTCAGCTTGAGAGATCAAGCCCATAATTTAAGGGAGACAAATATTGCAACACTAATGCCTGAAGAAAATCTGATACTTCATGTGTGCTGCAACTCCCAAATGCACACAGCAGCTGCATTTACATGTGCATGTATATGCACACACATACATGTACATGCGCCACAGTGGATAYTTTGGGTTTAGAAAAATAGCTGCGACACATCTTTAGATTTAATTCCCACTGAAACTACCAGGATCGAAACACAAAAAGACAGACAAAATCTGATTCACATTCATGAGCTATACCCCAACATGCTACAGTGCATCTATGGTACAGGGGCATGTTTAATAGGGACTTTTATCTTCATAACACAGGTTGGGGTCTGTCYTCATGAACCAACAGATCTTGCAGTTGTTGCTTCAATTATTTCAGCTACAACTGATAAAGCGCTTAATAAAAAGAGTTGTTGTTCCACAACATAAAAAGGAATGGCTACACGCCTTCCCCTTTTACGGAGGTATTAGGACATGTTTGCACTTTATCTGATAAGCAAGGGGAGCAGCCAAACAAGTACAGACCTCTCAACTCACACTGCTTTCTTAGAAGCCCACTAGAAGCTGCCCACGTACAATATCGCGGTTTGGCTGATTACACAGCAGGAAGAGGCTGCCAAATTTGAGCATGTTTTTAACCACCGAGTGTGGACAGTGATAAAACTGTGGTTTTACTTCAACCAAAACAACCTYCTTTTTCTTTCTTTTGTCCAATTCAAATCCTGAATGTTCTTAAAGCTCTTTCATAGCATAAAGTTGTAAGCTGCCCTTGTAAATAGCCTTCACTTATTCAAGGCATCCTGAGCTAAAGTAACCTCTGCAATTAATTTAATGGGATTTGTTGTAAATGCCTTTTTCTTCCAGTGACTTTTGTATCACCCTCCTCTTCAATTTTCTTAATTAGAAGAGCGACCAGGCAATGAACTCTGTTTCCAGTTCCTCCATCTCAACACAGGAATACAAGTGTTCTTCTGARCTACGTTTCCTGTAAAACAAAGGCGGCCAACCCACACCTGTCAAGCAACAACCAGCACAAAAATTCAAGCACACACATGCTCCTACTTCCCTGTTCTTACTATCCAACCCTAAGACTTTCCAGGTTAACTCCTTAAAAAACAACATCAAATCTTCCTCCTATGCAAAGCCACAAAAGAGGTTCAAAAACTCAATGAAGTCAGAAGTAAAGCATTAACAGGATCTACTCCTTACTCTTCAGTTAAGATGCCCAAATATTAAACTAGTAAGAACATAAAAATAGCCTATCATCTTTCAAAACCTCTTTAAAAGTTAACTCTCCACTGATACCAGCGAACAAGGCTTCATCTTCCCTTAACGCAAAGATAATAAGTAGCATACGTTTCCTTAAAAAAGGCAGAGAAAACTAAGCTCAAAACAATAGGTCTTTTGTCTGCTCCTGTATTTTGAGCCTGGTAGCTAGGATTACAGAAATGCAGAGCCCTGTGACACAACCAGTAGAGAGCATTAGCCTGGCTGGACACTTCAGCAAAACAGCAAATTCAACTATAACACCCCTGTCTTAATATCCTACAGCTCACTCTCAGGACCTCTGAAGGTAAACCACACATGAGAGAAAATACCTTGAGAGTTCAGCCCTACAAGACAAAATCTTGAGAAGTGTGCTCTTTTCCTAATGCCGTGCTCCTTTTGTAAGAGCTAAGCTGACACACCGCCATGCATTCCCAGAAAGCTCTGTTTTTTATTTTTGACTAACAGGCACAATAAAAATACTTCTTCTGGATTCATAAACCTAAGACAGAGTTTCTAAATCTTCATGGCAATACAGTAGTAATGTTCAGGACCTTTCATTTTTATTGACCTTTACCCCCTGCCCCCACCACATTCCCCTTTTTAAACTCTCTCTTCATTCATGCTTGGAGAAAGTAAATATCAGCTAAAAAATTCAGGAAAACCATGATTTTATATTTTTGACTGCAAGTGAGACAATAACTTTATTTTCTCCAGTATTTAGCTATTACCTTAACATACACTATGCCCGTTTGAAGTAGCCAGAAAGCTATCAAGGTCCTCCCAAGAATATTTTTATTAACAGARGCAATCAGCAGCCAGATGGGTGCTAGCACTTCTGAGGAAGGCTTTTTCTGAGTGGATCTTTATTACAACATATTCTGGAACTCTCAAGTTTGGAAATACCCTGAAGACTTGCATGCCTTTACTTGTTGGTAACAGGGTATATCAACACTTTTTAAAACACACAAGTAACACACRCATACCACAACGCTACAGCTCTACACACTCCTAAAAGCAGCAGTCCCTATTTAAGTGAAGAAATTGTCATTAGTCTTGTCATGCAGGCTATTTATCTTTYGCTAACAGATACGGGTTATTTTCATGGTTACCTTGTTTCTATTTTTGTACAGCTCATCACACCAGTAATTAGATCTCCAACAGGGTGTTTTTAAATCTCTGATGAGGACTGTACTAACAAAGGGGCGACTAAACCCAGCATTTGTTGCCTGGAGTCTTGCTCTACCTAAGAACGTAGAGCTGGGCTGTGTTTCACAACTGAGAATGCATTCTGTGAATACCAGTAAGTTTACACGCTTGAATATTCCTGGCACGTGTAAGAGAACTTGTAGCGCCCATGAAGTTACTAATACACATGGGATAAAATAATCAAATACAAGTAATATCAAAAGATATATTGCTCTCCAAGTTTTCAACTTGTTTTTAAACCTTTATATTGAACTCTTCTAAAGCACAAATTAAAAGCACTGGCAACAAGTTGCCATTCTTCCAAGAATGGTGCACTAGAATGCTATTTTCCAAATGCAAGCAGGGACAGATGATTCTGCATCTCAAAGATCAGTGTGATGCTAATCAGATGACTACCATTTCATTCTTCCAAAAAACTGTATTTGATAGATAGAATATATTTAATACTCAATTATAATGAAATACATTAGGTTGAATATAAAACCAAAGCACTAAGATGGCCTACTGAAAACTTCACACTATTTCATATTATTGAGGGGAATGTATCCCAAGATTAACTTATTTAAAAATGAATCATATTTAACTTCCCCCCTCCCCTTCTTAAACATAAACTGCTCTCTGACAAGTCTGGGAATACTAACACTGTTTTTCCACTCAGAAAGTCTCCCCTTGCAGCTGTTCAGCGGGATCTTACCTCCAGGGAACCAGTATGGTTTGGAAGAGGCAGCCCATTCCCAGGGCATTCAGGAAGACAGCAGGTGTCCTTTCTGAGCACCATATGCTCAACACACAAAACCTTAGCTAAGAAAGAGAGCTAAGCAGCTCTGTGCAATGAGGAATAACAGCTAACATGTAGATGAAGCAAAGATTTAAAAGACATCTTATGACTTGGGTCATCTCATTATTTTACTCTCCTCCTCAAGTTTCAAATAAGYAAAAAAACCTCACACTTAAAATATTATGCATACATTCTTTAGATTAGTAATTCATTGAATATTAAATATCTACATCTTTAAGAYGCCTGGACTTCTAAATAAAGCCATACTAGTTACACATAGAAAGGCCAAATTTATAAACTTCTCTTTTGCCCGAGTTTCACTGCAGTTATCCCAGCCTATATAGCTTGGTCCTGTATAAACCTGAGATTTATGAAAATTTTAGTAGTTGTATAAAATGAGTGCCTCTAGTATTCATATGGTTTATGTTAAAAGCATTCAAGAGTTCACAGAAAATATTCTAGAATTACATCCATCGTAAGGTTTTAATTCAATATTAATATAACTGTTTGACTACTTACTGTTTTCCTTCCCCCCCACTCCTCTTTTTTTTTTTTTTCTCTCTCCCTCTCTCTCCAGCCCAGTTTGGGGGCTTACAGTAGGAAATCAAAGCAAACTGCAAGTTAAACATTAAGTGTAATTAAATCCAGTGAATACCTATCAAACTAGGATGTTTTCTATCCAGTCTTAAAGCAGGTCACCAACTTGGAGTAAGTCAACATCTACTTTTGCCTGGTTACAGGCCCACTACTGTAAATGCTGATCACCAGCATTCAAAAGTTCCTGCAACTTCCAGACAGACTTTTTTCATAAGAACTATATGCGACAGACTGAAAAAGTGATTTTCAGTTAGCACTTCCCTTTGCACAAGCCTTTCCTACTYGCTCCTTACTCATTGTTCACATTACAAGCACAATGATGGAAATGAATACGCCAGAACTGGCTGAGATGCCAGCCCTTTCTCTATAACTACGTTCCATAGATCTCCATAACTAAGCTGTTGAATGCTAGATATGCAGCTTTGCAGGTGGCACACCACAGCTAAGTGTGGTTACCAAATATTCCTTAGATGTTTGTGGTTCTTTGGGTAAATTARTTGTAGTCACAACCAACATGTACTCTGCTTTTCTTCTGAAGAATTTTGWATGGTATCTCTCCTTAAATGTGCAATTCAGTCTGCTTGTTAAGCAACTTCAGTATTGAGTGTTAGGAGAACAGAACAGGTTTGGTAACCAACGGTCTCATACAGAGTACACTGGAGCCCCTGCAGCCTTTAGAATTGTAATAGATGTGTTATCCACATTAATARAGCGTGCCATTTGGCAGAATGCTGCTGCTAGAGTTGCTCCTTTTCACAGTTATCAGTATGCCAACCCATCCCTTTCAAAGCCTTTCCACCTTGGGTAGAGCACAACTGATTGCAATACTGACTATAGCACTATAAAAAAAGAGACCAAACAAACATCATAAATATTTCCTCCCACACTGCAGCAGTCAGTGGTTGATTACTAACAAACACTACTGCACTGAATGACTTCCAGGAGAACAGTGAAGATCCCCCCCTTCCCTCTCACTCACACACACAATGGAGAAATGCTTCTCAAATAACATGAAAGTTATCAGATTATGCCACGTAGCATTTACATGCTAAAGACAATGGATGAACCCTGCTGGTACTTCATGCCTAATCAAGGCTCTAACAACAAAATAAAGTGCCTCTTTCACTTGTGTTAAGCAACTTCTGGCAGGGTGGCTATTTATATTATTATAGTTTACGAAAGCAAATTGCCAGGAAAACCCATAAACCCTCTCTCATCAACCTTTGAAACAGAGACCAGGATTTAAATGGGAAAAAAAAATCTAATAACTGTGGGCACCAGTCCAGTACACCTCTAATACACAGCTTAGAGACTGTAAAGAACATTACAAAAGACAAACCAGTTTGCTCCCTGTCTAAGAGTAAGCAAATCGTGAGCAGCTGGCTGACAGACAAACAGCAATACCTCTAGCTTAGCTTTGCACTTTGGGTCCTTTTACTGTTACAAGCCGTYACCTAAGGCCATCTAACTAAATACTAGTGTCATCCTTAAACTTTTCTCCAGTATGGAAACTTCGCATTAACTTTGCAAGAGAACTATACAGTGACTTCCTGCTCTGTCAACATCACATTCTTTGCAGGAAGGAATAYATTAGTGCCTATTTTAATTACTTTATTATATTCAATCCAAAGCAGACAAGTAGCTTTAGGGAAATGATGAAAACAGAAAAAATGGGTACCATGAACCCAGAGCCTTCAAACTCACATTCGTCTAAGTACTTCAGAAACTGCTCAGAAGCCAACAGATACACAGGACTCTAAATTCCCTTAAAGCAGAAACAAATCAGCTCCCATAAACTTCAGTCAGCTAAAAACAGGCATAGGTTGGAGAAACATCTGCCTTCAGAAGTTAAAAAGAAAGTGCATTTTTAGTAACTGCCAGAAGGGAGGTTCGCCAGAACAGCTGCCTTTAGAGAATATACATGTTTCTTGGATAAAATAACACTACAAAAGAGAAAAAGCATGAGGTAATTCTAGATTAGTATGTAGCCTCAAACTAAGACTTTTAAACAGCAGCCAATTCTTTGCAGGAAGCTAGGCAGCAAATGGTGTACTGACCTACAGACCATGCCTCACCATAGGAATACCCACAACTAAATATTCAGTAATTTTATGAGGGTACTGTTAGTTAAAACATCCATGAGAACTTAAGCTGTGATAGTGACTAAGCGACTAAAATGTCCCTTGCCTTCAAGTACAGAATAAACCTTGCATGCAGGGTTCAGCTTAACAAGGCTCAGAGATATAGGAAGCAATGAAAATACTCATGGAACATAACATCATTAGCCAAGATTCATATAAGCCAAGGAAAATATTTATGAAATATAATATCCTTAGCTRGTATTCAATAATATATATTTGTGCTATCTAGCCAAAAAACAAAAGTTAAGATTTAATAGTTTTTAATGGCTTTTAAGAAATTTCTGCAGTGATAATCTAAACCTGTGCCTTATTCTGCGCCTTTAAATTACTTCTAGTAAATGTAGTAAATCATGGCACAAATTAAATACACTTAACTGATAAACATGCTTTGAAATAGTCTTTTAAATTCTACACATTACTTGAAACCAAGTGTCAAAAAGCAAAATCAGTTGAAACAAACATAAAGCAGAAATACAAAACAAACTTTTAAAACAACCTTCAATTCTATAGAAGTAATTCAAGAAGTTAACCCAGAGATAAGGTCTATGAAATGCAAAATACAAATGCAAATACAAAACAGACCTTCAAAGCTACGTTGCAGAGATGCGTAAGTTGAAAACAACCTTAAACCAAGCTGTACTGTTTTGGTTTACCTTATTGTAATTTTAGTTTTCATCTTAGATCACAATCTCTGCACTCAACTCTGATCCTGTTAGGTAGCATGTGCTTTTATGCAAGAGACATTTGGGTTCAATGTGCAGTTCTGCATTATAAATGAAAAAGCAAAAACCCCTCTGTATTAATTCTTCTGTATTGATTTTTCATGATTTTTCAGAACTGCCAGCACTTCAGAAAGTCAGACTTCCAAAATGATTTTGCTCTCATTAGGCATCAAAACAATCTCAGACCCTTTTAAACTGCATTGAATATCTATATTAAAAATACTGTTCACTCTTATCTATTCACTTATTGTTAGATACTCAAGGTCTTGGAGCCTTTATACAACTGATTTTTTTCATAAGAAACTGAGTGGACTGCCTTTTTTTTTTTGTCCTTTGTTCTCTGCTCACTTCCTTTCTTTTTTATTTTTAATACTGCCCTGCTCTCTGATATGTTTAAACAAGGGATATAATCATGTGACTCATTATTTTCAATCCCCTTTTTCCATCATTCTGAGAATCATCTTCTCTTGTGCGCCCAGAATAAATTCAGCTCTTCATATTCAAGGGCTAGTTATTTTTGTAGTGCATTATCATGAAACAGTCTAAGACTATAAAGCATTTCCCCAAATCACTGATAATGAAAAGGTTATTATTAATCTCTAGAAGACAGATAACTCCACTTTCCTTTTCCCTAAGCCATAGATCTAAACTATTATTTTTAAAGCTTGTTAAAATTTCAATCAAGTAACTAATTACAATAAAAACATCTCCCATTTAAAAAAAAGTAACTATAAGGTGCCTTCTATAATATAAATTATAGAATTATACAGACAGCAGAGTGTGAGCCCAGCGCAGCAGGTTAGAAGGCAACAGACACTGACCACTGAATGCCAGGAAAAGACCTAAAAATGCTTCTTAGTCTAACAGGGTTTATTTACACCACTGTAAAACACACCCTATTTAATCTTTGCGTTCCCCCATCCCCGGTTTACTCTAACCTATTTGCAAGAACAACMTTGTCACACCTGGGAAAAACATTCGCATTTGAAGAAAAAAATAATTTCACATGATCAGCACTTTTGATCAAATTAACATGGTTAATATCCAAGGAAAATGTAAAAAAAAATCTTCACATCATTCACATTAATAATTGTTTGTTGGTTTTTTTTTCCCCCCCTTCAAAACACAATTTACATACAAGAAAGTATTTTTTTTCTTTGGGAAAATTCTGATTAACTACACGCAAGAAATTCAAGCCACCATTTGCTTTTTTAAAAAGAAGAAAACAGGGTAAGTCATACACATCCGGCTAAAGCTAACTATGCACATGGAATCAGAACCTTAATCTACCRAAATTCCTTCAAAAGAAGTTAGGCAAAGTAACTCCAAATTCTAAAACCAGGAAGGCTTACTACTTATAGTACTTTGATTTATTTTATTTATTTTATCTTTCCAATGTAGAGAAATGCTTGAGATATAAATTTAAGCTTGTTATGCCATTGTTCATCCCCATCCTCTCTGCCAAAGAAAGGAAAAACAGGAAATAAATGTGCATTTTATTACCATGAGCATTTGTTAAAAATGTAATCATGAAATATGCTTTTAATTTTATTCATGAAGCAGCAGCTAGATGTGTTACAAATGGGCTAGGAACCATACTGCAACAGGCTTGATTTCACTTCAAGCTGTTTTGAGCTAATGACCAAGTGATTACAGGGCCATTTTCTTTTTTAATTAATGAATTATTACTGAATTGAAACTACTTCAGAAAAGTAACGGACAAAACCAAATTGAGCACTGTCTTCTATCCCTCTGACACACAGCTTAAGTCAAATGGAAAATTAACATAGTCAAATGGAGCTCATTTGTCACATTAAACTGAAACAATGTGTTAAACAAAATGACAGCACTAAAGTTTGTTTCAATGGCTTGGTGTATATTACACAGTAGCACGTGCCATTCAATCACCTTAACAAACAACATCAAGTTAGAGCTATGATTCTGCTAAGGCTCTTCTTGCTCAGCCATTACACATGGCCACAGCAGGACTACCCAGACACTTTAACAAACTGCATGAATAATTGGCAGCAAGGTAGAAGAAGCTCCAAAAGTTATTGTGAAAATAAATTTTACTAAAAGAGTTTCCTTATTTTAAAAGCAATTTAAGAAAACACTTTTTTTTAGCAAGTAGTTCCCTATGGTATTAATTCCCTATGGTATGGTATTAGGATGATGAACAACTTACACAAAAATAAACAGCTCTACGTTCACAAAATGCTTTACTAGATATTAATATATCCTAGCAGGATCTTTAGGAAAAAAAATAAGGCAAAAAACTGCTTACCTCTCACTTAAAAAACAAAGCAATACATCTGTATGGGCACAAAGCCATATATGAGCACAAGGTACTGCTGTAGTTTGCAGCCCAGACAGCACTTGCTGTGTCCAACATTGCAAGGGCTACAAATCAATCTTGGAACAAATTTTCTGACTTTAGGGCTCAAAKAAGAGTACAGCATTTGTTAATCACAGTCATATGTTTTGCTTCTTCCTTATAAGCAGGATTTAATTCTGACTATAATCTCTACACCAAAGTTAAAAATATAATTAAAAATATAGATACGCACAATAGGATTATTAATCGAGAAGAAAATATTTCGGAGATATAGGGAAAGAATAAAATCTTTGTTTATTGAACTTTTTTTTAATGAAGCCTTTAAGATTTAAAATATCACAAAAACTTGCCTCAGAGTAAGAATCATTCTCTGTACCACATCCTACTTAACATCATCCAAAGTAATTTACCGAAAACTTATATTCATCAAATGGAATCATGACTGGGCCAAAGAGTCTGGTGACAAGCATAACATGAAGAATGTCAGATACGTGCTAAAGATGAGATTCAAAGTAAAACATTTGGCCAGATGGTTTTCAAATATCACGGAACACAGGCATAAGAACTGTGCAGTGTCAGCACAATTTTTTTTTTTAAGAGTAACAGACTACTTTAATTATAAAATCACTTCCAGTCTTTCAAAAAAGAGACTATATATAAAAACATTTTATGTGTTATGTAAAATTGTTTCATATGGCCAYGTGCTACACAAGTTTTCCCAAAGATTATTCTTATGTACAGCAGAATGCTCTAGATGAATGCTCATAAGAGTCTTTGAAAATATAGGAACATAAACAATTTTTAAATGATAGCCATATGCCCCATATTAGCTTTTATACTTTAGATCAGAGAAACTGAAAAGAACATGAACAAACCCTAATTTTTTTAGTCAAAATTCCAACACATGCCAGCAGGCAGCAGTCACTTCATATAAGCCTGCAATACAAGGACATGGTATCACACCCTGTAGACTTAAAGGTTTTTTCCTCCCTTTGACATTTAGTTGCACTAGAAAGCTTTAAGCTAGATAAGAGGCTCCCCAACTATAAGACCAGGTTCTCAAGCCAAGGCAGGTTTCAGGTGTCCTTTCACAGCCAGCACAGCAGTATTGAGACACAAATTCCAAACTGTGTGCTAATTTGTCACAGCTATAGCCGCATGCCACTGTCTAATTCAGATCAGATTTGTACTGCCAGAAGACCTGGCAGCGAACTCCCTGCTTCTGTTGACAAACTTAAGTATTACATTAACACAAACAACAACAATGTTCCCAGCCTTAGAGCTGTGCAGGCCAACAGACAAGCAAATATTCACAGACTGGATTTGTAGTAATTGACACCAAAATCTCCCATGACAAAGGTTAGGGCACAATGACTAAGGCAGTCTCTCTTACATTTACTGACCTGGATTTCTGCACAGCCCTGTGCTGCAGAAGTGCACGGCAGAGCTCTTTTGAACAGAAGACACTTCAAAGTCGTGCCTTCAAGCAGACACACAGCACGAGAACAAACAGAAGGCTTTCCGAGAACAAGAAAGCTTTGACTTCTCACGTGCAGCAAAAGCTTTGCATCTAACAGCTCTGTGAAACAACACAGAACTAAAAGAATAGAGTCTTCCCCCCCGCCCCCTTTCCCTTCTCTCTTCAGCTTCATCTCTCTTTCGATATTGCCTGACATAAAAGTCACCTTTTTCAAGGTCTGGTAGGATACTTTATATAGATCACTAACAAAAAAGAACAGGTAAACTTTCCATTGAAGAATGAGCTRGGCTTTTCCTCTCATTAACAAAAACAGAAATTTCTCTTTTCAGTCAAAAGAACTCCCTTCCCATCAAACAAGCGTGATCAATACCCGCAAGCAGTCATTCTGTGTGAACAACAGCCTCCAAGCAAATTTATCCTCTGCTCTTGAAATTAAAAGTTCTTCAGAGTTCTAAAGGTACCTGTTTTTTAAGCCTCCACTAAAATACTTAGCTAGAGRACTTGAAAATGTACTCATCCAAGAGAGACACGTTGAGGGTTCTGTGGGAAATAGAGATACCGCAAGCCCTGAAAAGCAGCAAATAAGAAGTTCCATTCACACTAAGGCACACACTGATAAACTTGTAGGTTTTCAAAAGTAAAATTAATATCAAATTTGCCATTAAAGTCTGTAAAGTTTATCTTGTGTAGCAAGTCTGGTTTGTCAAGCTTGCTTATGCACATTTGATACCCATGAGTGCAGGAAAACCAACTGAAACGCGTGCAGAAAAATCAACTGAACTACCTATTTGCCTTGGTTCTTCAATACTTCACAAGATTTTAAAGGATGTAGATTCCTTCTGATATTGTTATGGTAAGATGCTAGAAATTTGACCCGAGACATGCATGAAAAATTAACTTTCAGAAGCTATTCCAGACCATCTGGAAGAGACGGATTTCAAATGCAGAATAATTAATACCACTTTCTCCACAACACAAGGCATATAGTAGTCTGGCCTTTACTTCAAATAATTACAATTTTTAAAATATCAGATTRTTCAGAAGAAATTATGAATCACTCAAATCACTTCTAGATTATTTTTCTCTAGTATTAGCATTTTGATGCTTTTTTCCACCCCCCCCATCCCCAAAGCTGTTGATCAAAATTCTAAACACACAGCCATAGCCTGAAACTTCACTCTCAGRAAGAGCTAAAATGAAACTTTTGACCTTATCCAATACAGGATTATAACCAGTTCAAGCAATACATTTACAGTTCCTAGACGGGAAATCCAAAAATACTGAAACTGCAGATGGAAACAATAAGCAACTTCCACAGACAAATGTGTCTTTATCTTACAGCTTGTCACACTTGATTTACCAACTGGAAACAAAGCTAAAATTGGGGTTTYCTGCAGCAGATTTTGCTGCAGCAAAGAATTCTGCAGCAGATTTTGGAGGGTGGCTAATTAAATCATATTGATTACGTCAATTAGCTTACACAATAAATGAAAACCCAAACATCCTGAGTTTGCAACACAACAGTAYCTGTTTATTTCATTACAAACATTGTTTCAGAAACTCTAAAAACATTCTGGTTCAGAATAGGTATTTCTGTCTCACCCTACGTGTTCAAATGAAACTTCCTGCAAGCTTTCAAGTTACTCCCTACATTTCAGAGATCAGGTGCATACTGTAGACTTTGAAAGAAAGCAAAAAAGCTGGAAGCAGTGGTTGCTAGCTGCAGCCCTCACAGTTATCCTGGAATTATAAACCAAAAATGCATAAAATGCTTTTAAAGCTACCTAACAAAATAAGCACAAACACTATCAGGAGTTTCTACCTCTAGCAACGACACCATCAGATATGATTCTGTTACTGACCTCAAGAGAAGACAAAGCTGCAAACTAAGAGCTGCTGTATATTTTTTCTCCACTAGCAACCTAACAGGTTCTCTGAAAATGATTACAAAAAAGATCATGTAAWCCCTCTATAAAATGCAAAATGCTTCAAGCTTCAACAAATCCTTTCTTCCCTGACAAATCAACAACAATTAATGTTTTTAAAGAAGCTATCTCTAGAASTGAATATGAGTTAATGAATTTGAATAAGATCAATATATGGACTATTTGGACATGTTGCACTTCAGAAAGTAATTTTTACTGACAGGTTACTTTAAATTTCACCTCTTTACATCCTTCATTTGCCTACCTTTCTTCTACTGTACTAAACAAACTACTTCCCTTTTCTCTGAATTCCAACCACAACCTAATCTTCTACCCTATCATCCTTTATGTATTACTAAGATGCTGGCTATTGACTATGACAGCATTCTCCCAAAAATCTTCAGGAAAAATTTCAAGACACATCTCATTTTATTATACATGCACTGGGGAACCCCCACCACCACCACCAAGAAATATCCATTAAACTACTCACTGTCTTCCAGTTATCTAACCCAACATTCTTTATCACTAAAGGTAATACAAAGCTCCAGCAGAAGATATTGATGTGATCAGTTTTAGTCTGATAATATCCTCCTGCTCAGTTGTTATCTCTTTTCTTACACTTTACTGCAACACACACAAAAATACTTACTGTAAATTAACACAAAAAAACTTAAATTTGAAGACAAAAATGTTTAAAGCATTTTTTCCAACAACTGGAGTCAAGCTGTGAGATTATCAGTGACTATGTGAGAACTGCCACAGAAAATGCATCTTTCTTGGGCAAGTCCTCTCAGTCTGACAGTCCTATTCACGCAGGGAGCCTTTACAAACAGGCCAAGCAGCGCTGTCCTCTAGCGGTCCACAAGGACGTTGCACCTCTTACCCTGCAGCACACGAGAAACGCTGAGACAACCCCACTAAGCTGACCAAGGCACGTTTTTATGTTGTTAGCTTCACCCAGGGAATAAGAACGGACCACGGGAACTCCACTCTGCATGTGTCTGCTCAAGGACCACTGTCGGCTCTGCAGCAGAAAGAGAGGCCAGTTACGCTCAGCTAGCAGCTGATACTGTTAAAGTTTAGCTATGCCTTAATTTCAATGGGAAGAACGATGCAGATGATCTATAAAAATATTCMAAAAAAATGCAGCAAGGTAACTTTAAAGGCTTATGCTATCTAGCAGTCTACGGAGTATGAATGCCCATTTTCTCAGATATGTCAGCTAGCCAAGACATGAAATTCTGGCCACAGGACACATGCAATACAAAGGGATACATCTGATCATCACGCAGCTGAGATTTAGATCTAATGAGGACCTTTACTGAACAATCTTCAAACTTGCTATAAAGACATTTTAGAGCAAAAAGTATTAGAACCCTGCAGAAAATGAAATATCTCATTTAAAGACAATACTGATACTCTAAAATCTAAATTATACAGCAACTAGAATATTAAGCTACTAGTATATTTTACAAGAACATTATGAAGACTAGCATTGTGAACAATTTTATTTTTCTCCAATATTATAACCAGAAAACTTGAATAAAAAGAAAAGCACTAACTCAATCTCCTCACTTTTTTTGTCATTAGAGGAAAGAAAAAGGGAAAGGGTGTTTGCAATGTGAAAATTTACTCCAAGTAGTTAAAATTATTTTAATGCAGCTATCAAAAAATGAGGCTACTACAAATTTACAAAAACAATTTATTAAAAATTGTTTTCAGTTCTCGAATAAAGCCCCCAAACCGTTCTGTCTCATCTTTATATTCACAAAATGCCTATATGGAGTATTGCATTCCCTCTCTCCTTAAACAATTAGGAAACCATGACAAAAAATAAAAGTGGAGGGAGAACACAGTAATAGCAGGAACAATATAAACTGCCGCAGACAGTTATCCAATTTGTGTCATACACAATTCATAATCTCCAGCTACACAAAAGGGAAAAGATTTTTTTAAGGTCTAATAATTAATATGTGCATTGAAGCTCTCAAGACTGACCTCAGGCCAAACATGGAATGCAGTATCCCTGAAAGATCAAAAGGCCTCCAAAATATCAAATGCAATGCCTATAGTTCTGTGAGAATGCTCTTCATAAGGTGAGCCACATGAAATAAGAATGAAATAGAGGTGACAGGCTTCTTTTTCTTATGCTCTTTCTTATTGCCTCAAATAAGAAATGATATCTGTATTCAAGCCATGAACATTTCCCTTTCACTGTTATGGAAAATTATTGCCTTCTCAAGTGTTTGTTAGGAACAGGAGATAACTTGGCTTTTTTGCCATCTTGTGTTTTTGACATACTGAATTACAAAATATAATAAACTCATAAGCACCATTTAAACTTTTAAAAGAGTGCAGCTAAAGTGTAACTGTAAGGAGAGGTTAATGAGAAGCAGCTTCCCTCGAATTGTTACCCATGTGGCTTGCAGGCAAAGAGCTGTCTGATATGGAAAATCAGTTGAAGAAGGATGAGTTCCTGCTTCAGGATGCTTGAGATACTGAAAAAGGCTACAAAACCATAAAAAAAACTTCAAAGTCTTTCGAAAAGTTCTGACAGGCTTGGAAGGGATATAGAGAGCTTTAAAGTGCTTCTTTTAACTCTTTTTGTTTTACMGAATAAATGACTGCCTGGATTTTATTTTAGAAAAACTGTTGTTTTTAGACAAAAACACAGCATTTGCATGTCTTGATCAGCAAAAGTTTCAATAAAAAAACAGATTTCCTAAACAGCTTTGATTTTGGAGGATTATATATTCTCATCTCGGAAAACCTCTCTTGGGTCTAAACTGTTCTAAAAGAAATGCCAATATAGAAGGCAGGACAAAAAGAAATAACTAGGTGACCTATCTTCACAAAAGCAGCAGGGATGTCTCAAATCAATCTCACCAACAGTCCAAAACCAAATAATTCCACAGTCAAGTTCTGTGAACAAGTTCAGTATGAATCCAAAGTGACAAACTCTTAAATAGGTTAAAAGATCATTAAGTAATTTAATGCCATTTTTCCTCAATAGTTGATTTTCCTCAAGAGGTGATTAGAAGAATAATTTCAGTTGAAATTAAAAACTATTATTGGGGYATGGGAGAAAAGGTAAGTTTCTGTTCATGAAAAAGCATTTTATAAAATAACAGCTTAACAAATCCAAATACACACAAAAAAGCTTTGCAACTACTCACTACATTTTTATAGGAAGAATAGGGGTTTTATCTCATCTGTAGATATCAGTTTAGCTGAGGCATTAAGCTAAGAGTTAGTTCATTGAAAATGAAGGGATTGCAGCTCCTAAACCATACTAGATTTGTAATTTTGAAATAAGTTTTTGTACATTTGAAATAAATTTCTCTGCATACCTTGTTTTCTACACTTGCTCAAAATCTAATCTAAGTTTCTCAAAGTGTGCTAAGAAGGGAGGGTAGAACAGGTGAAAGCATGCAGAGGAGCAAACTCAGACCCAGCACTCAACATCTGCAAAGCACTCAAGTTGATCAATAAACTCAATCTTTGCAGAGGCCAAATAACAGTACTTTGGGATAATACATGAATGGATCTTGCCTTTAGAAAATATTTTTAAAAATCAGTGCAACAGTGTCAACCAAACATTTGTAATTCATTCTTGTGGCAGAAAAAAATATTTCTATTACAGCACCTTTAACTTCTGTTGGACAAGAGGTTAAAGACAAAACACAGTCTGCAAAAAATTAGCGGCACAGGGAAACACAAGCATTAGCTCTATTGAACCATTGTGGAACATAGATCTTGCTTCTAAAAGAAAGCCAGTATCACTATCCTGCAGTTTCAGTTAGGGAAGGTAAGACCTTGTGACAAACAGTCCCTCTAATCTATATTCTTAATTCATAAGCAGTTTATGTATAAGTTAAGAAAACTTTATACTTCAATTGGTCATGAATATTGTAGATATTTCACAAAGCACCATAATATTTATACTCAAAATTTCTTGCCATACCCAAATCACTTTAGATAATCATCAGAAAACACAGTTTCACTTATGTTTTTGCTGTATAAAACAAAATCCCAACCCCAAAGGTGAAATCAGATTCTTCTAGGGTTAAAATTATCACCACTACCAAACATAAGAATAAGTCKCACCCAATTCAGACCTACTATTTCTAAAGTGCATAGTCTGTACTCCACATATACAAAAATAACTTCATAAGACTTGAATGCAAAAAAGGGGYAGTTATCAATCCATGTGCCCTTTGAATCAGACTGAGTTTTTTCTGGCAGTTCTATAGTCATTTTGTTTGGTCATCAACTTGGTGCTGATCACAAGGCAAGCATAAATCAAACAAATTTTAGAGTAATTCTGCACTTGAGCCAGGCTAGCAGGCATTGCCTTGCAAGGAATTAACATCCTCTCTTGCACCTGTGCAAGATGAAACATGTGAAGAGTTGTTTCTTCATGCTCTTTTTAAAATTCAAACATGGAGAACTTTACTTCTAAACCAAACACTTAATCAAATTAATTCAATAGTAATAGCAAGGTATAAGGTTTCTATATACTTATGCTTCACCAGAAAGCATGTTTATACACAATCCATTAAAATACATTTGTTGAATAAAAAAATGGCCCCATCAATAGCACTACTGTATTTAATTGTAAAGTTAAATAGCTATGAAAGCTTTCTGTTAAGGGGTAAGAATGAACTTCACTTTTAAAAATTATTTTTATTTATTAGCTATCAGATTATGTAGATGTATTTTGATACAGCTTTATTCACTTGTATTATTTGTGCCTATACTTTTTAAAATAACTTTGCCCACCTCAGAATTTACAAATCCTTTTATAATTGCATCCTCTGCCTCCTGCTATGAAGATTCTACTCTACACATTGCTAGCTGTTGGTGCACACAGGTCCTTCCACATTTAGCTGGTAATAAGTWACAATTAAACTACGGAGTTCTTTTCTGAGTTACTCCATTTAAGGAAGACTTTGWGAGACAGACAGTATTATTCACAAGCTTCCAGCATACAGTTTACCAAATGCTACATTCACACTGTGAGCAGTATCACACTTTAGAAAGAACAGTATAGATTTATTCACCATTAACCTCTGGGCTGTCTTTGGAAGTGTAAACAAATACCATAACATATACAATCTGTCAGACTAGCTGGCAATTTCAGATAGAAATACCAAAACAGATAAAAAGTATTTTTTTAAAAAAATGTGTTATTTAACAAATAGTTCATTCATCAGAAGAGGGAGGTTTAAGACTGTCAGTTATTTCTTAATTTCAAATTTCACCAGTTAGTTTAAAAAATAAAAGCTATTAAAAAAATCTTGTTAAAAGCATAACCCTTTCTTCCCTGCTTTTCCTTTCACAGTGAACTCCCTGCTTAGGTGGGGGGGGGAAGGGGGGCAGGGAACACACATACCAAGAGCCTTGCTGACTTGCATATATCAGCAGAATAAAACAGCAGTGATAAAGGCAATATATAACTGCTCCCCTCTCGCAGTTAACGAGCTTTGAGGCTTTGGATTAACTTGAAGGAATCACCACTAATCATCATCAAATTGATCTCTGTATCCACCCAGCCTTTGCAGATCAGCAACAAATTAAACTGAAGACCCACAAGCAAAGATTCCTGGGTTAATCAAAATGCCCAAAAGGATAGAAAATGGTTAGAGCTGCTGTTTCATACAACCTATGAAAGTATAGAAAAGGCATCCCATTTCTTTGTTGGGAATAAATCTAATTACTGCCTCCTTTCCCAGATCTCAGTAAAAACCATTCCACCATTCAGGCAACTATAATTTCAACAACCCCCTACACCTCCTCCTCCCGAGATGTTAACCACCAACCTGCGAGGGAAAAAATGAAAACATATTCCAGGCTGACACATATCATCTTGCTGTTCCCCATTCTTGTTGATAAAAGTATCTCATTCTCCATCACTCTCACATTGCATTTTTTTTTTTAACTGACCGCCTATGTTTTTATATTCTGACCTGCTGTCTTTTCCATCCAGCATACCTACATATTTCCAGTCATAAATATCTATCTTTACTTCTGCAGAAAGCTTAACACAACAGAGTCCTGACCCTGGTTAGGCTCTCTGGGTTTTATCTACAGCTGAATGAAGCTTTCATTACACAGACAAGTATCTCACAAAATACTTTCGATAAGCAAACTTCCAGCATTTTTCTCTGCTTTAGATTAGAAATACTATGTTTTCTCTTGAAATTTTGCAGGAATTGTTTGAATATCAGGAGATACATTTAGAAGACCTATCTTGTTTGTATATAACCACCAAATCAAAAACAATCTGATTTGTAGTAGAGTGCGGAGAGGTTTTGGTTTCTATATAGTCTAAGAGACTTGGAAAACAAACTTAGAAAAAAATTGTATTGAATAAGCTTTTATATGGTGAACTAGAATGGTAAAAGACAAAGCAGTATTTGCAATAGATTTTAAAATAGTTGGTGTTTAATTCTCCCCCCCCCCAAATACAATAAGCACGATTTGCTACAACAGCTACAGAAGGCATGGAGACACTATGCATATTTGGGGATATTTTGCAATATTAGATATACAATCTAGATGTCTCATATAAGATTTCAGGTTCACACAGTTTTAGAAACCAAGTACTTTAGAAAGTAACTGACATAATGGCAGGAATTTTAGAAAACTGAAGGACAACAAAAATGTAAACACATTTCCATTTTGATCAATGACATACCAGATAAAAATTGCACTAGGACTAGAACAGATACTAAGCAAATAAAATGCAAATCATGATGCCATCTAAATTAAATAACAACTATCAAAAAAATAAATTCCTGATCTAAGTATTACATGCTAGAATCACAGAAAGTGATTCTGTATTTCCTCAAAGCAGAAGTCCTATGTCATTGAGACTAAACTAACTCTAGGACCTAAATTCTCATTTACACATAGGAACATAAGCTTTCTTTCCTGAAGGAGCTACTGTCCGGTAACTGACCAGACTTCTTACTGTCCAGCAGTAGATATAAAACCTTTTAGAGAAAATTCAGCTGTGTGGAAGAGGAGGTATTCACATTTTCATCAGCGTGATAAATACTACGTTCTGTAAGTCACCTTCTTTCTTTGTAGAACTATAGCCACTCGACTACTCTGCAACCCAGGAAAGCAAACCAGCCACACACAGCAAGGAATGCTGCCACAGAAAGGGAAAAAATCCATATGTAGCTCCCAAACTTACCTCATATAGCGCAAATTTGCTCTTCTAGATACAGTGAGAAATTTGGGGAAAGTATAGCACTGAAAGGTCAAGGTTTTATTCCCAGCTTAGCCATTGGCTACTGATGACCTCAGGCAAGCCATCTTACCATGCATCCCATACTGCCTGTACCTGAAAAGATTTAAACTATATGCCTGTTCTGACAAACCTTGAAATAGATTGACGAAAAGTAACATTTTACTACATTTTTTGAAATTTCATTAGAAAAAGGCCTTGTTAAGAGAAAAATAAAAGCAATAAAACAGAAACAAACTTACCTTCTCCTGGACTGACTGCTGCTGGCAGACTATTCCAGTCTAGGGTCCAGTCAGGGCACGGATGAGGAGAAAACTTTGCTTCAATACCACTTTCCTACAGGAAAAGGAAGAAAAATAACTAAAGCTCATGCACTGACTGAAGCCAGCAACACTCACAGCGATTTTAATGACACCAGATCAAGCTATATTCAACCTACTGTCTCAACAAGCAGCTTACTTCAACATATGTTATTTGAATTATAAGTTTCTCTCACAAGAAATCACAGGATTTAGGGAAGGCAGTCAGTCTATATACATAGAAAACATAAGGAGAGTTATGGAATACAGAAGGAGAGTCATATTTAACCAAAAGCCAGTGCTCAGAGTTCTAAATTAACAACAAAACTATGGAATATCTTTAATAAAGGAATATAATAGTTCAATTTAACCAAGGGGTTTATTTGGTTACTTAAAACCAAATTTTAGCGCTTCCAGCAGTTTTATCTTTGCTTAATATCTAAATAAGAATTCAGAACAAAAAAAAAGGCAAAAATGACTTCTAAGAATATGACACAATACAAATAAAAATACACTAACCAAAGACTTAGCTTCTAAAATTGTAATAACTGCTTTATTTCTATTCAAGCTGAATATTACCATTAGAGACAACGCATTAAAATGTTAAGTTACCAATAATTTAGTCATTGTGGGCCTTGGACCACCTATAAAATGATTGTCTTGATGTTCCTCCTGTAAATCACCAGAAACCAAAAGGCAGCTCTGCAGCTGCTCCTCTGCTGCTCCAGACTGCAGCTCCGGAAGCTGGAGAAGCTGCATGTTGCACTTGTCTGCAGCTTTCTTTACTCCAGGTACTTCCTGAATTCTTCGATACCAGCTGGATATCAGAGGCAAGTTTAACAGATTTATGCCTTGCTTTTCGAAGAAAACCTAGAAAATAAAGATGGAAAGGTTACTTGCTACTGTAACATTTTTCCCTTGAAGTCACAAAGAACATGCGAGCTTTGGAAAGGAGTTCAGCTCTGCGCTGTCCCTCAACACAGTCACTCAGTGCACTGCTAAGGCAAAAAGCTAGTTAACAGTTCAGGACTACAACATCTGCATGCAGAGAGTAGGGTATTGCAATAGCATGCCAATACTTCTGAAATATAACTTGTTCCAGCAAAAGGTTACCAAGATGAAGGAACTGGAACACCTGACATTCAAGGCAAAGCTTGGAGACATGCAAGACAATTGCACGTAGTCCTGGGGAGCTGCTGTATGTAGCTGAGTGCATGAAGACTGTACAGTCACCAGAGGACCTTCCCAACCTTTACTATTCTGTCATTCTGGGAGTCTAAAGTTACAAATCAGAATTATATAAAATTACAAATAAAGTTACAAACCAGGATTATATAAGACTATATAAAAAAGTGCTCTTACACATATTTCTATTTAATGTGAAAACTTCTTGCATGCTATRTTTTATAATGTTAAGATAATCATGAATAATTAGTAATAGTTAAAGGAGCAAAAATAGGACGAATTAAGTGTACATGTAATTGCAGTATCAAATTCAATATCCTAATATTAATACAGACAGAAACATATTAATTCTGTTAAGGAAGAAGTCCTTTGGAAGGCAATTCTGATAGGCACTGTTCCACTTAAAATACAATTTAGAACACTTGTTATCAASAAGTGAATAGTGGTTTCTCCCACACTGAGAACAGAGCTTTTGTTACCTTTCTATTAAACAGTTTCAACTAATGGAATGTGTAACAAGGCTAACCTCAGAAGGATAACACAAATGGAAGGAGATAATGAAAAACAACTCTCTAGCTTTATTACTTTATTTTCAGTAATTATAATTATRATCAACTGGTCTATTCATTTATTGCATGATTCCAGACAAATGCCTTCTGAAGACTTCATTATTATTTGCACACTGTAAAGTGAAATACAATGATTTTTTTTTTAAATACAATCCTGGAAGTCAAGGTAAAATAAATAAGTAATAACATTTTAATATAGGAATAAAAAAAAATAGTGCTTGTGGCAATACTGGTGGAATGACTGGTTTCAACCACTTGCTACAAGAAGCTCAAAAATCTATGTTTTAAATTTGGATAACTGTAGAAATTAAGATACAGCTGCTCAGGAAAATGATCACAGAACACAATGAAAATAACTTTACAGGAGAATTCCTAAAATACAGGCAAAAAYGAAACAGAAAGTAAAATCCCTAAATGATTTTAGGGATCATTTCTCTGAACCTAAATAACAGCATCTTCTTCCAGAATTTCTTTTGTTTCCAAATACCATAAGACAAATCTGGAAAAAGAACTTATATGAAATAGAAATAGTGATAGGTAACTGCTGTATCATTTTATTTTTAACTGGCAGGTGAAGAATCRATACTTCCTTAATTATTTTCCATGTATACATCCTCAAACTTAACTACACTGATAAGCTGAGTCTTACAACAGGAAAGCATGCCCCATTGCAAAATAGGTCCTGAAGCTGAGCTCCAGTGACTTGCACTATTCAGCCCTCTCTCTCGTTCTAAAGATGAAAATGGAAAGACATCCAGATGTAGATCCAAGTTCAGTTGTACAAATGTCTTAATGTGTCCAGGATCTGCAAAACTGACATGTACCAGATGAGCAGCCTAAGCAACAAAAATGCAAATGGACTTTTTCCTTCAAACCCAAATAAACTTTGTACAGAGCTCTCTACAAATAACAGGCCAAAAAGACACACTGGAAAAGAATCAATAATCAAACAACCAAGACTCTCACTCCAAGACAGGGGCTGAACTTTTTAACAAACCGTTGAACTAGAAGGTATAGCAACAAGGTTATTTTACTGATCCAAATTATAGTTGAGTTGACATAACCAAGCAGCTGACAAACTGCATAGTGCAGAGCTTAAATCAGCTCTGTCATTTGCGGAATTATTTAGGTAATGTCAGAAGAGCAAAGGTCTATTCCCCAGTTTTCCACATTCCATGTGCCACCCAGACTGCTAGCTATGTCCATGCTTTTCATTTTTAATTTGGTAACGTCCTTTGAATTTTTGAAATTTTCATGCATGTAGATGAGAAGACCTTTTAAAGTCTCAACACTTCACAAGGCTGAAAGTACTTCTACAAGAATAATAATTTTTCATATGTCCACTATTTAATTTTTTTCTGTGACCATATTACATAGGTACACTTCTTGTGTACCTATTCCACTTTGTAATTATAGAGTATTTAAGGTACCCACTTAAAGTCTCTTAAGGCAAATCTCCCTCTTTTCAAAATATCAAACTCCCTTCTTCTAAATCTGGTAATTTCTGATAGAATCAAGATGCCAGATCTCAAAAGACTCCTCACAGATTAAACAASATTAAGTCAGTTTTTGTAGAGTCATGACTATAATTTATTAAATTTAAGCTAGAAGGATGTATTCTTGGTATGTATCCATATATACCAAGAAAAAAAGTCAAATTTAGACCAAGCTTGGTTACCACAGCTAAATTATATTGTATTTAGTTGGCATAGACAATCACAGGCAAAACACTTCTGAGATAAATAAACTTAGAAATTGCATGTTTTGCAAAAGAAAGTCCATCAGTGAAGTCTCTGGTTAAACCTACTCCTCTACCTACTGTTTAGTAATCCTTAAGGAAACCTTTCTCCACTCACTGCATAAATCTTTGTCTTCAGTGTTATTTGTCTCACTTACTACAACACACTCCAAACTAGACTACAACTGACCTTTGCTGCTTTCTTCTCCTTTTAAGATGCTGTTTCAGATATAACAGGTYATTTACCTTGGTTGGATGTTGTGCCTCTCCTCATGCATTTCAAATAGCAAGTAATAGGAGAAAAACAGTGTTCTGTGTTATCGTTAATAGCTACGTGTCATCATACATAAAAGTCCAAAAAACAGTTACAGCATGGAAGGTGGACAGTATGGTGCCTAAGAATATTTCAGCATACAAGTTTAAAAGCAAGCAGTATTTACTGCATATTTATAGGCCATATATTTAAAAGTAATTTCAGTGACCTCACCAACCCCTATTATGCATAAAACCACACTTCTCTTCTATTTCAGGTTAAGTTCACATAGCAAATGATGCCATATAATTTAAGTGAATGTATTTCAAAAAGATACATAATACACTATTTAATATCTGCACAAGTTTTTGTCTTACCAAGAACTGATGGATGCATGGCAAAAGCACTATGTCTGCCAAGGTGAAATAAAGCCCTTCTGCAAAAACATGGTCCAAAGCTGGTAGGTCTGTTGTTTTTGTTTTCCTGATGTGAGAGGGCTCCCTGTTGACTGTAGGTGATACTTTCTGGACAAGTAGTTTGGAGAAAGCTATGCTCAGTTCTAAATTTGGAAGTGGATGTTCATGCATTTCTACTGGTTCCCCTTCTGCTGCTGCTACCTTGGCACCTGCCTTCTGTTGCTGAAGTTTCTGCCTTCGGATTTTGTCATCATTGTGCACTCGGACAGGTTCCCCAAGCTTCCTTTCAAGCTCTAAAATGTCAGCAGGAACAGTCTGACAGTGCTCAGGAGATTTCGTCAAAAATCTTTCAACAGCCAGAGGTATGCTGATCTCACAAAGTCGGGTCCATCCGCTAACCTGTCAGATGGATTGAGACAATTAATACATCCTCTACCTACAAAAAAGAAAAAAAAAGTAATATTCATTGCCAGAATCTTCCTGCTTCTCAGAGTTTTTCCAAACAATTCTGGCTCAGTCAAATCACAACTACCTTCTTCAAAAACCATGAGGCATTGGTTAGACAGCATCTTCTTGGAATAGTAAAAGCCATAATTAGCATGATTTAAAATAAGAACATATTAGTATTTTAGCAAGAAATGTGTTCTCTGGACTTTTTTTTTTTTTTTTTAAGAACATTCACACTCCACAAATCCTTCCAGGAAAATTTGACTTGACCTTTAGTTAAGGACCCTTACTTCTAGGAAAAAAACTTGTTCTGACATCCCAAGCGGCCACTTAACGATGCAAAACTTAAGTATTTGATTTTAGCAGCACAGATTTGAAGCTCAAAATAATTTAATGACACATAATTAACTGCCTACATGGACTGATTTAAAAAAAAGCACAAAATCACACAATCTGCCATCACATACAAGTCTGTCCCAGCAAAAGGGGATGAAACCACCTGTTAGTCTGCTGGAATATAATTGAAAAGATTATTATTTAAAAGGTGAAACCAGGGTAGTAAAGTAGTAAGTACAGCAGCAACTGTACAACAAAACAATCTCCTATTTCTCAAACCATAAGAGTGCTGATACCCACAAACTAGCTTTGTGAAGGGGTTAACTAATTTAAATTATTGTCTACATTACTTCTGATAACAAATCCTTCAAAATTTTCACTCCTAACTTTGTAGATTTGCAATCCAAAACTGCATTTTCTGTAAATTTAGGATTACCATTTGCTTATCACATTACAGTGAGAAGCTTCATTCCACACATGATGCACTAYTCTACTTTTAGGTATCTGAACTCAGCAAATTTAGTAATACTTGATTTGCTGTTAGTTTTGATGTCAGAATGCTGCATTCTTTGTCTACTCCAAACTATCACAGCTGTACTCTAGAGCTTGCTGAAAAATATACTGCTCAAAATAAAGCAGCAGAGATTTGACCCATTTTTTTGAATGTTAAGGTGGTTCTTGCGCCTAAAAATTATTACTTTCCATTCTTACACCAAAATTGTTATTCTGAGTACCTTTCATTTTCTAGGCAATAAGTTTTTCTAAATTTAAGAAACTTCAATTTGTATTAATATTAAAAATCTACTTAGAAATATTCAATCCTACTAAAAAACTATTAATAATCTAACAGAAAAAGTTGTACTCACTTCAGCACAAGCTTTTAAGCAGGTCTTCTTGAAGCCTAGAAGTTCCAAAACATCCTTTTTGGATGTATCTGCTTCATATGCTTTCTGTATTATATGCCTTAAGACAACAGATAGTCCAGCTCGACAGAATTTGCCATCTTTCACAACAACAGCAGGTAAACAGCAGCTCTGCACCACCATAGGAAGCTGATGTCTGGAGATCAAGCAGACCTCAAGATCGTGAGGTAGGATTTTTGTTATAAGCTCATCGTCTGCATTTTCACCAGTTGGAACTAAAAAAACTTTGAATAACTTGCAGTCACAGTAGGACAGCAAGAACAGTGAAATAGAAGTATGAAGTGGAAAGATACTATCTCCACAGTGATGAGAAAAAGCCAAATACAGGTGTTCTTCAGAAATGCTATCTTTCATGTTCCTCCCAAGTTTAAGTTCCTGAAATAGAGATCAGAACACAATACTATAAAAATCCAGAATTCTGAGGGAAAGAAAAAAGCACAGCATTTTAAAAAGTGGTCATTTCACTATTTGCTAAAACAGATTTTAACATATGGCAGTACTAAAGACATCCTGACAGAATAAGTGAACTGAAATTATTTCTCAAGACAGTTTTTAAAAATACACTATCACTTGGCATGTAAAACACTGAAAGAGAAATGATTTGCGGAAACTTYTTTCTCYATTTTTCTTATTTCTGAAATTAGTATACAACATCAAAATAGGATTTTTTGTGTACAAACATCTTTTATAAAACAGGTTTGTTTGAAAAATCCAAAATCTCTACAATACTAACCCTGCATTATTCAAAAAAAGCTCCTAAACACATCTTTATAGTAACTTATTTTGAAGTATATTGGTTTTTCTGTAATTTAGAAGTTCTGTGTGGTTCTACATGTAAATAATAGAAAGAAATACTGCTTTCTAGATTAAAAATGAGTATAGAAGATGGTGATGTACTAAATGACAGCTTAGAAGCTAAGACAACAGGAAAGAAAAAGGTAATTTCAAGAACGCTGCATGAACACCTCAAACACATAAGATTAAAGCAGTGGAGTAAAATAGAGCTGAAATTAACAGTCTTGACATTATATTAAAAGAAATCATTTAAATTTACTTCTCTTATACTTGGTTGAAAAATCACATTTCTACCATTAAACTGTTCCATAGCAATTTAATATAAAATAATGATATAATAATTATTCTGCACCATCACCTCAGAATTCTCCATTAACTTATAAATCACAATTCAAATTGAAAAGCTCTAGACACTAGATGGCACTCTTAAAACAATCATTAGAGAAGTAGGCTTTATTATAATAAAAAAGAAAAAAATCAGAACACTGCTAAGAGTTATCAGTATGATTTAATATATGTATTAAGCACAATTCACATCAGAGCAGTATTAGTCTTTTAAGTAACTGTCTAGATTAATCAGGTCTCTGTAGAGTTACATGAATATGATATAATTATTTACATAGTAAAAAGAATTTCTATATGATAAATCCAGGACACTGGACCTTTTTTGGAAATATATAATCAAATTCATTGTTTTATAACCAAAGCAACTGTCCAAAAAGAGGCAACTGAAAATAAGTCCACCACATATTAAAAAAATAATAATAATTGTCATATGAAAATATTTTTTCAACCCGTTCTATTACATGACTTCGCCTTGAAACAACAGTGGCTCAACATAAAAGCACTGCGGCTTTTCTTTAATTAATATATCTGCCACACAAAGAAYAGTACAATAAATAATTAAATCTCTACCTTCCTAAAAGCTATTTTACTCAGATAAACCTTGACAGCATGTAAATCAAGGTGGATTCAACACTAAATATAGCTCTGTGGAAGACATGGTACAGTTGGGAGTATCATTGAACAGCAAATTGAGAAGAGTTAGTCTTTACTATTTACATAGTTACCAACATTTAAATACATATCTTGACTTCAGAATATCTTCCAATATTCAGTGGTACTCTTTGTATGTATTTGAATTGTTTCCATCTGCACTAGTAACCTGAAAAGCATACACAACAAAACCCCTTCTCTTCCCTGCCACTCTAGCCAAACATACATATGCACCTCGCAAATTATACCACCATTTAATTGTTTGCTTTTTTTCCCTATTGCACAGCATTTTTCTGTGAATTGTTAGAAAAGCAGCAAGGTTCTGCCATCATCCCGCACAGAACTGTAAAATAGTTTGGTAAATTGTCATGAAGTTTGTGTTCAAACAATATTATCCTATTGTTTTCAAAACCTGTAAATCACCTGCCCKTATAGAACTGGTATTGCAAATCCATCATTCAGAATTATACAAGAAATACATTAACCTTTTCATCACACATCCTCTCTTAAATGAAACACAAATCAACTCCCTTGCTTATTTTTCTCAGAAATAAAAGATACTGTTCAGAGCTACCCATTCTCTTGAAGCCCTTATGGTAACATCAAAAATAAGAACTTGCACTCTACCCACTTACTTCAGTCCATAGAACCTTACTTTAAAGTCATCTTCCTCAACAACTTTAAGTAAGGCTCTGAATTTTGCACTGAARTTTTCATGCATCTTCATGGAAGTGCCATTCTTCCAAACGCCATGACTGGGGAACCTCTGGGAAACAGCTAGACCAGAAAACCCAGTGGCAGCAAGTCTTTAAAAAAAAAACCACAACCCCCACACACAGAAAAACCCACCACCACTCACCATAAGTAGCTTTCTGTAAGCATGCACAATAACTTACCACAATTGAGCTGTGACACAATGAACTGAGACACTGAATTATTTCACTGACCCTAAATGAACTTCTGTAAAGAAGATGGATCACAAAAACAGTGACACTTCATAATCAATTGACACAGCAGCACAAGGTTCATGCAGTAAATTCAGATCTGTTTGCTGATCAGATTAAAAACAATTWAACTTTGGAATAGTAGAAAGGGAAAGCCATGTTCCTTCTTTGCCTCACCTCCTCCTCCCCGCCTAGTAGTAAATTAATGTCATTTAGCAAGCAGTTGCAAATGTGCTATGTAAAGGAGACTGCAGAAATTTTCAGCTGCAGGTGACAAGGAGCTCAAGACGCTACATGTTTTGGTAGTGWCTCAGTCCTACACAGCAGCTTCATCTGATTTGGCATCACACACTGAATCAGGGTACTTCTCTCTAGTCCCATTACTTGTCAGCAGTATCTTCTCCACAGCACAACTCAAACTAAACCCCTATTTTGYTACTCCTGCATTTTCTCTCCCCAAATAAAGCCTTCTTGGTTTAAAGCCTTCCAGTTTGGGGAGTGCTTAAAATAAGCTTAAGAGAGCATATCAGACCCTCACTTCAGCTGGCAAGGACAACACAATTTATCGTACTTTACCATGTTAGCAGTCCTACAGTTCCCGCCTGCAAATATCTGCTCCTGATCCCAGAAGGGAATATTATTTCTGCAGTAAATCTCCACAGACCACACATCTCAGCTCATGAAGCAAAGATCAAGACTTTGATGATCTTCATGATTCATAGGAAACAAGTCTACAGAGAGGAGCATAACTCACAATACCATTTAGCTGCCCGTGTCAGCATATCCACAGTAACTCTGAAATAAAAGCTGAGCATTCAGAGCTGACTGGTAAGAATCTTAAAGAACCTACTCMGTAAAGCCCTAATATATGCTCCTGCTGTTGATATTCTGAAAAAAGTCATTTTTACATTTTCTTTTAGTTGAAGATAATGACAAYTTTTCCAAAAGCTAGATCCTCCTTTAGTTAGCTTTCAAGCATCTGTTATAGTTGATTTTGTCTTGGGAAACAACAGCTTTACATTATAAAACCTTCATTAGTTGTTCCATTGTCTTAAAATAATCTTTTTTATGTAGTATTTTTAATCCAAGACAGCTGTTTCAGGTAATGAAACACTCTCAACACAGAAGGAAGAAGAAATCTGAAGATGAACATGGTCGATATTATGAGAGCTTCCTTACAAGAAATCACTTAAAACACAATAGTAATAATACAGCAGCAATTAAACATTCTAGTCTGTAATTCCAAACTAAAAACCCACAGTAAAATGTTAAYTTATGAAAAAATACAAATAACTAATGCCTATGCTTCCAGTACAATAAGCTCCTGAGCAAGAGGTAACTCTAGCTCTCATCATGAGAAACAAACGTCTCATTTCTTTTGATTTCAACAGGAGTTAAGGAGTTAAGCCTCCACARCAAGAAATTAGGACTTGCACACTTRGATAATTTTCAGCTTCTCTCAAACCAGTTTGTCACGATTTACACAATACTTTTTCATTTTGATTCCTATAGACAATAAGATCTCTCTCAACTAAAAGGCCCTGATCCYGCAAGTTCTTAGGATGCCCAATTTGGAGGCATAATTGCAATATAGTGCTCCATTACTTTCAGCTACAGCCCCAGCTCCATCAGATACAGCACTCTACTACTTTTCCCACAAAAGCCTCTTTCTCTTCTCAGATTTGTACAACAATTAGAGCCATTTCTCAGAACTGCACACTCTGTTCTGCTGCTGAGATAGTTAATTTAGATCTGAATTATTAAACCTATCCTGCGGAGCAGAACAAATTATGTTCTTAATTAGGGTCCATTTAGGACAAAAACACCTCCCTGTTTCTGCAGCTAATCTCCCAGGGATGAAGTGATAAACTTCACTCAACAGGGAAACAGAGAAAATGTTGGGTTCAAAGCTTCTGTTGGCACCCTCCAACTGTTTCCCTACTCCTTTGTTCTTACTAGCATGGTGGTCTAAGAACATTTCTCCTTTACAGATGCCAAAGAATCTGCATATAAGTTCAAAGGAAGCTCAAACAACTATTAAAATGTGTATGTTTGAATTCATAAGAACTCATACTTAAATATGAAATTAAGTCTTTTTGAATTCTACCTATTGAGTGCTAATGAGTGTTAAGATTCACTGTCATTTTATTGTTCCACCTCTCTCCCCAAAATTCATATTTAACTCTTCATTGCTTTGTTTCACACAATTGATTTTTTTTTTAACATCTAACTATCACCTTACTAAGAAGGTACTTATCTATGTAGCATACACTTCTTCAGAAAAAGATTAGACTGTATAGTGATTGCAARCTGTTTTTCTATGACTCAGTCTCTCAGATCTGCACCTGAAAAGGTTCTAAGACAGTAACAACTATAATAAGGAAGCTACAACTACATGCACAGCTTACAGCAACTCTGCTTCCCGCTATTTCAGGTCTACAGGTCTGCTAAAATGGGTGAAAATAGATGCAAGTTTGAACATCCAGTCCCTGGAAAATTACTCTCACTGGTGTAATGAATACTTCATTCTCACGCTGTTATAATCACAGCTAGGTCTTCCTTCTTTTACCATTTCAAGGTGCACAAAAGCACATACGCATTATTTCAGTCATAGCACAYTGCACACCCTAAACAACTTATTTCACTGTCATATTCCACTCCTCTGGTTTTGCTTCAATCAGCATGCATGAGGGGAAGGCTATTTTTTAAAAATATTAACAAGGTTAATGCATGCATTTAATGTTTATTCTCCCATCTCCTGAACTCACAGCTTGTAAACTCTGGATCAGTTAGTTCATCAGCCAAATCTTTTTCCTCAAATTTTCCTAAAGCTGCATCAACTACAGGTGATAATTTCCTTCCCTTTTCTTCCATACATCCAGCTTCTATAACAAATTCTATTTTGCCCTCTGCTCTTTTTCCAGCTCCATTAGACCGCCAAAAACTCTTCAGGTGCTAGTCCATGAAAGAAGCAATTAGAAAAATAATCCGAACTCAACTGTTAAAAGAAAACGCACAAAAAAAAMACTTTTGCAAGTTACCTTTTACCCATTTCTGACTTCCAAATGCAGTCATCCCTCTCTAAGACAACTTTAACTTCAAATAGCAACAATTAAAGCTTCCTGCCTTTATTTTGCAAAAAACGGTTACCTCAATTCATAGCTTTTTTGTTTTAATTCATCTTTTYGTTAGGAGATTTAGATTAATCCAGCAAGTTTCTCATGTTCTTATTCTCCTATACATCTAAAACCTTTTGGACACCAAAAAACCCAAAYAAACAAACAAAAGAACACACTATAATCACCTTAAAATTTTATCAAAGAAATTTTCTTCTCCTGCCTTAGACCCATGTAAAGCCACCTGCTGTATTCAAATGGCCACTATTATTGATGTTATCATCTATTTTTCAAACAAGGTATTTTCTTCTTCTCTTACTGAAATATTACAAAAATACTTTAGAGATCACAAAAGTTTTCATCATTTACATTAGCTAATATCAGAAACATAGCTTTTGCCCTGGCAACGTGTTCTACTGAATACGGTTAAACCACAAGGTCACCATCGTCCTAACAGCCCAAATTTTCAAGTTTGTCCTAATCCATATACACAATTCARCTCTGCATAGACACCACTGATGTCTATTTGCCAGGTGCAAATAGATCACAGTGGTATCTTCACTAGCTGTTACAAGAAGTACTGAATCTTCTTCCCTTTATTGCAATAACATTCCAAAAATTGATTAATCGAGTGTGGTATTTACTAGTATTTTTCCCTTAAATTCTGTCTCAGATTAAAGGATTTATTTCACTGTTTTGGAGGTAAAACACACACTTTTGATTCTAAGATACTGCAAACTTAAGTTATATACTTTTCAGACCAAGAGTGAAAAAAAGGCAAGCTTCAGATTACAAGATTGATAACTAGTAGCAGAAAATGCCATACTATCTTCTACACTGAAACATTATTACTTTTCGATTTCTACTAAGCCTAGAATTTCTAAAAGAAGCGTTTTTTTAAAAGTGGTTTCTGTAATGACTGAGACTGAAATGGTTTCTGTAATGACTGAGACTCATCATATAACATTTCAAAAACACAGCAAACATTTGATTTGAAGTTATACAGTTAGTTGCTGCAAGACATTTATGCTTCCTCATCACTGCATCATCAGAATTTCAGAGAAATATACCACTGCCGTGCTTATATATATATATACACACACTCTCTCATCATCAGGACTTGTTAGTAAAAAAACATTCTGAAAACTCCATTATAAAACTGAGAAAACTGAAACACAAAGGGAGTTAACTCAGTCACACAGGAGGTCCCTGTCCTAGAGCAATCCTCAGTCCTAAGGGGATTCCTTTACGGATTTTGAAGTTCAGTCTACAAAAATGGTGTAAAACTACAATTAGGCTAATTGTTTGAAATGAGCCCATCACAGAAAGCAAAACTGAACTGTGAGTTCTTGTTATAAATAACATACCTGTGTTTCTTTAAATGGTGCCTTCAGGCAAACATATTCCAGCCCTTCTTGCTTAATCCCTTGAACTAACTGTATACACCTGCACTGCCACACATCAGCCCACTTCCCATCTCTCAGTTTGGGCTCTAACAGCACCTTTATAAAAGGACTCTCACAACCCTTCATAAAAACCTTATTTCCTACCTTTTTTTTCCATCTGTCTTTCCATTCTTCAAGATTAGTTCACTTGTTTTGGCTCTGTAGCATACATGTTACTTCAGTATTTCATACAACTTTTCTTTTGAAAAGCTTAACATTCTACCTGGCTACCTGTTCTCACATAAGCATTTTCACAACTACCATCCTTCTGTTAAAATTGGCTAACTTAAGAATCTGCTTAAATTGCTGCTTACTGAGAAAGGAAACACCCAGACACAGGCAATAAATCAAAACATGACATTAAAAAAACCCCTTAGCTACCAGAGCATTCACTGCCTTGGTGGTAATGTCCTTCCTGCATATTCTTAGTTAGAGATTTATTACCTTTATTTAGAGGGGTTACTGTTGTTAGATTAGAAATGAAGAAGTGGATACAGGAAACAAATATCACAATATCTACAACATTATAAGAAAAGTCCACATTTAGTATAAACATGTTAGGCTGTTTAACAGACATTAATCAAGCTTATTTTCTGCTAGTTGCACTGTTACCTTCYCTGTTTATTTCTCAACAGGTGCTAAGTGATTTTAAATAGGACTAAATAACAGTTAAATGAGTTTTAATGAGCTATACCAGCCATGCTACACAGTTTTTAAAAACAAGCATTTCCAAGAAATTTAAAATAATAATAAAGAACACAAACCTTATCTTCCTTTTAGTTCCTGAGAAAGGTCTCATTTATTTGCTGCTTATGCTAGGAGAAAACAAAATCTGATTTTAAAAGAGGAAAAGCAATGTTTGTGAAACATTCAATATTACAAGCCTTAAAAAAAAGACTCTCACAGTAAATATCTAATACAGCAGAAAACAGCATTTGTCCAGAGAAACAGACCTTTGGAAAGCTGAATTATACTTCTGGTCASAGGGTCATTTTGCACGATAACTCTAGGCCTACCATTATATCCCCTGGTAAATCTTAAGAATGACACAACTTTGAGAATTTCAAGCCAGAATCAGATAGGCCTGTCACAGTAAACTTAAAAAGAAAAAAAAAAAACATATAAGCAATAAAAAATATAAGACAAGCTTTCAAACGGCAGCCCCCTAAAACCAAGTCACTGCAGCCCCCACCGAGACGCTTTCCTTGGGGAATAACCACGACGCTCCAGGATTCATGAGGTAATTCTCTTTCAGCGGGGGTCGGGGGAAGGAGAGGGCAGCTAAGGAGACTCCAGCAYGGCCAGGCGACGGCGAGGGGCGCCTTTCCCGCCGGGAGCTTCCCACGTTCTCCCGGAACCAGCCCCTCGCCGCGAGCTCCCCGCCGCGCTCGCCGAGGCGGCACGAAGCCGGCGGCACCGGGGCAGCCCAGCGGGACGGCGGCGGCAACGAGCGCGGGGCTCCCCGCTCCGCGGCGCGGCGGCTCCCAARGCCAGAGCACCCCCCTCCCTAACGCTCTCCCTAACGGTCGCGGCCGCGCCGCTCTTGCCGCGCCGCGGGGCGCGAGGCCGGCGCCAACGTCCGCTCACCCCGCCCTGCTCCACTCCGCCAACGGCTCCTCCGCCCCGGCCCCGCCCCTTCCTGCACGAGGGCGCGCCTCGCTCTTATACCCCGCCCCGCCTCCCCGCGCGCATGCGCGGTCGCGCCCGGAACCTGCCGCCCCCGCACCCGTGTTGCGCGGCGGGCTATGAAAAGCGGCGGACGCGGCCGGAAGCTCCGAGTTGCGCCGGCGGCTCCGCGGTGTCCGCTCGCTTCCCCGTCCCCTCGCGCGCCGGCCGGTCCGGGCCGGGGGCCGCAGGTAGGGCCGCGGGCACCGGYAGGGCCGCGGGCGGCGGCGGAGCGGCTGCAGCCACAGCCACAGCCACGCGCGCCCCTCGCTGCGGGGCCCTTACCCGCTGCTCGCCGGCGGAGGGTGCCGGCGGCTGGGAGCGACCGTTTGGAAACGGCCGTTTGGAAACGGTTGTGGCGGTTGCTCTCCCCTCTTTCCGTGTCCTGAACTGTGCGTGTCTCGGCCGCAGCATCAGCTTGGTGGGCTATATATAAATTCAAAAATGCATTAAAGACTTTTTTTTTGAATTGAAATTTTCTTTACCCAGTCAGAAGTGTTGTCYTCTCCTTAAGGGAAGAGGCAGGAGAGGCTTGTGAGGAGCATGTGGTAGAGCATAGGGTTCTGGCTTTGTTGCTTCTCAAGAAATCCAGTTTTAATTAAAACTTGGAGTCTCTGCCTAGAAACTCCCAGGCCAAGGCTGCTTAGGGGGTCTGCCCAGCTGATAATTTAGGTAAGCAAGCTGTGGAAGTGGAGTGCAGGTGCARAAGATAATGGAGAAAGTCCATGTGCTAATGACTTAAACAGCACCACCTGCTTAACCAGTGTTTTGAGGTCCCTTTCAGTAGAGCTCTGAACCTTGGTGGTGGTAGGAGCTGGTGAATTGCAGTGGTGTATGTATGTATGACTTATTTACTTGGTTTTAGTAAAATCTTTTTATGGGTGTGGTTTAACTCCRTTGCAACAAAGATGTGTTGCTTATTAAAATGTGTGAAACTTTATTCCATTCTTATATGCTTTCAATTAAGGACTTGTTAACTTGCTTTTSACTTTTTAAAAATAATCATCCATTGAAATGTGCATTCAAATTAACTACATGTATATCCATGTATACATATAAGCAGGGTATATAAGCAGGTAACTGCATAGCATGCTCTCTACTCCAAGTTAATTTGATAGAAATGTATACTTTGCTTTTTAACTGCTTGTTTTATTTTGTGTGATTTTGATCAAATAATAGTAAAACAGATTTTATGTAAGTGCATGCTGTTCTCTGTGTAGTCTTGTGATAAACTTTTCTCTCCCAATATTTTAATCTGAAAGATTTTTACTAGAATAAGATGTCCAAAGCATCAAGACTGTTTTCTCTTTATGTGCTTTATTTCAGTTAAGTATTGAGAAAGAAAAGCAGTAGCTTATAGGAAACAAATGCAAATAAAAATCAAAACTGATAGTAAATTGACCTAGGATAGAATCATAAAATCTTTAAGGTTGGAAKGGACCTTTGGAGATGATCCAGTCTAACCCCCCAGCACACACAGGGTCACCTAGAGTGGGTGGCCCAGGATGGTGTCAAGCAGGTTTTGAAGATCTCCAGGAGAGACTCCACAACCTCTCTTGGCAACCTGTTCCTCACTGTTAAGAAATTTTTGTTTAAGTTCCTGTGGAACTCTTAGTGCTCAAGTGCTTCTAAAGAATAGACCATACCTTTACAAATATCCTCATGGGAACAAAACCTAAAAACTTCTGCCTGGAAAACTGTAGTAAGAAATCTTATGCAGATATACATGCAGTATGTCTGAAAGAAAGAAGAGTTAACACCACAAAGGCAGCAGTAACTTGCTGAAAACTTACCTAACCAAAGCTGCCCTATAAGGCTCTGCTGCTGATCCCCCTTATGCACACAGAAACACTGGAGCCTGAAAGAGCAGGTTTCAACAGGAGCCTTCTGAAGGCCCACTCCCTGTCAGAAGGGGCTGCTGATACTGACTTACTGCAATCTGTGGCCATCTAAAGGGAAAATCAGTATTTCCAGCTCTGCAATTGAGTGCCTTTTTTTTTTACTTTGAAAGATAGGCATGTGATAWGGTGGTTCAGATCCAGTTCATTCAGGAACAAAGTATCAAAGCTGTTTGATCTAATTTAAATCAGTTCTTCCAGAGAGTTAATTTTGAATTTCTGCARAGTAGTTTGTTTAAATACAACAGACTTACTGACCCAGAAATAAGATAAAGGTTTCCTTTTCACTTTTTTCTACTAGATTATCACTGAGCAGTAGTTGCTTGGATAGCAAAGCAAATATGGTAGTGTACCAAAGCTAGGAAGGTGGCAAGAGATATTGACTTGCTAGTGCAGTAARCTGTGCAGAAAGCAGCTTGGGAGGTTAAGGTGATGAGAAAAAAGGAATTATTTCTTTTTATATTTTTTTATAAATCTTAACAAAGGAGATGCATGCTTCAGATTTGCATATAGAAGTCTGAGAAARTGTTCAGGTGCTCAAATTGGAAAAGAAAAACATGAAATAAATTATTCTAAAATAAAATGGAGTCAGCTGAAATTGGTTTGTCCTGAAGCAACTTAAAAATAAGCTCCTAACAAAATAATAGAATTACCAAAATATGCTCCTTTGCCACAGATTTTTGTTTATCTAATAGATATAGCCATCTGATAGCTGAAAGGGAAAAGGTTGCTCGTTCACAGGCAGTTCCAGGGCCTGGGTCAGGTCTAGATGGCAAGGAAGTGAGCCAGGAGGAGCTAGCACGTGGTGAGCAGCTGGAGAACTGGGAACTGCTGCAGTTACTGGCATGTCCTGGGGTAACTTGTGTAGTCAGAGTTTGGTAACTGAGGAGCTGGGCTGCCTGGAAATGGGATATGAGCTTGTGGGGCAGGAGCAGAGGAGATTCCCTAGGGCTGTAGCAAAGCAGGTCTTGCACACCCCTTTTCTGAAGTCTTTCCAAAGTTCTTCGGACAATATTTTTAGAGAAGTGAGAACTGATTAATAAAATTGGTCTGTTGCAATTACCTACTGTGGCTTTTCAATTTTGAAATGTCCAGCATGGGAGCTAACTGAGAAATTGTCACATGTTAGAAGCTGATTAAGAAACTAAAACTGAGGATGAAAGTTCAATTTTACTTTCTGCTTTTAAGCTTTTACTTTTTTAAAAAATGTTCTTCATTAGGACTTAATGTTAAATCCAAAAGTGATCCAGAAAAGGTTTAGTGGCAAAATTTACCACTGTCACAGTTATTAGTTTGGGGGGAAAGAAAATCCAGAGTAATCTAAGGGGGGTGAAATGATGTTCATTAGTTACTAAATGCAGTATAGCACTTTGGAAGGAGTAGTTTGTGCAGTTTCAACTACTGCAAAAGATAGAGGTAGCTTTAAAGGAGATATGAAGGTCCTTCTTTTGTAATCAGTGTCAGGGAAGAATGTAGGTATTGCAAAGTTAACAAATAGCTTTATTTGTAGCATTACAATATGAATTGAAGGAATGCACTTGGTTAGAAAGGAATGTTCAGTTGTACCCATCAGAAATGTGAATGAGCTCAAACAGGTTGAAAAGAATGAGAATATGAACATGTCTGAAAATGCAGTGTTGTTAGACACAGTACTCGTATCACATGCATGTCTAGACTGCTATAACCCAATGTTATGCTTCACTTTTTCCTAATTTTTTCTAAGAATGTTGATTTTTTTCTGTACAAGAATCCTATTGTGACAAGGATGTCAAGGTGTCCTCTTGCCCAGAAGAGCTTGTGGCTTCATGATTAATGTGCTGTACTAGTTCTTGCACAAGAACTTGCTAAATATACATGGACTTTGTCAGTAGGAGATCAATTTATGAATGAATGTAACTAGATTTTAGTTTTCCAAGTACCAAACCAATGATCTAGTTTGTGAATCCTATGAGACCCCTATCAAAAGCATGTTAAATGAAGCAAATTATTTAGTCTGTTTGACAGTTTTCATTGTGGTCCATCAGGAGGATGTATTTATCCATTTAATTTTCATTAATAGTRTATAAAGATAGGAATATAAATAGACCAATTGTTATCACATTATTCTTTAAGAATAGACTTAATCTGAAAATATGTGCCTAAACTGAGCATATATGTACCAAGTTTCAAGTTATAGCATACCTGAACCATTTAAGTCTAGATGCCTCTTATGGGAAACTTCTGTTATTTTTGTTGTAATTATAACCTAACTTACCCTTGAGACCAGAGAGAGTTGCTGCAACTTCATATGTAAAATAAACACAAGGCTATTTTTAAATTGATTTTTACATTTGCTTTGCAGTAAATGTCTTAAATGTAATATCTGGTACCTTCAGAAAGATGAAAATGGATTTGGTGTGCTTACAGATGCCTTATGAGTTCTCTTATGTCTGTAAATGTCCTAAATTGGTTACTAATAGTCATTAGTAACTTGTTCCTTATGTACACAAGTATTAAAGGTTTTCTGGTGGGTAGTGATTTTTTAAGCAAGACATTATTCCCAATTTCTGTGATTGGTATTTTAATTCTGCTTCTATGTAGTAGGGGATTTATTGGAGTCCTACTTTAAAATGATGTGTTATTGACGCTTGGAAGCCATAAACATGGAACAAAAAGTAGCACAATTGACYTGAGCTAGATGCTTGAATAAAAGGACCCGTGCTTTCTGTATGCACCGAGCTGACTTGCTGTGAACATCAGAAAGGCTGAGGTGCCCTGGATGGGGCTTCCACTGTGGTTTCTGCTTGATCAGAGGAAGTTCCTGGTGTTCAGTACAGTCTTGAGAAGGAGTTGAGGAGTAGCAAAGATCAAGGGGTAGAGAAAAGGTTGTTGAAGAGGATTGCTAGCTCTCTGCAGGGTCGGCTGATAAAACCTGTATGAAGTCTATTGAATTTTCAACTCCTTGATGATCCTGAKAGTGATTCTCTTCTCTTGAAAAGCCTGAAGGAAGGTCAGGCTTCTTGGAGCCATTTGGGAGCTGTGGCAGCAGCCTGTCCCTGCTGGTGTGCAGGCCAGGATGGGAGAGGTTGGSTGCCTTAGGTGTCAAAACCAGTTCAGTTGTGTGGGGGGAACTTGGGATGCTCCACCTGAAAACTTSTCCAAGCAGCCCTTCTGAGCTGCAGTGATGAATGYTCTTTYGAGGGTCTCTTCTAACTTGTTACAGAGAGGAGAGGGRGGGAAAAAAAGTGCTGATATATTTCAARTGAAGCTTGAAGACTTAGAGAACAAGCTCCCCTCTGTTTTGGAAAAGCACAGGAATGTTCCTTTCCTGTGTCTCTATTTGCAATAATTGCAACTTAATTAGCAAGTTAGTCTTGCAGGGAGGTTTTCTGCTACAACTGGAGTTCCCTAGAGCTGCTGCAGAAATTCTCAGAAGCCTCCAGAGTGCCAAAAACTAATGCTGTCAAGCAAAGATATTTTTCTACCCTTTATCCCATTTGCATGGATATGGTATTTAGAAGCTCTGAGTTGTCTCTACTTGAAGTGAAAATCAATTGACCGTTACAAGGAGACTTGGATAAAGTCTGAGTTAGAAATTTTCTTGTGGTTTCAGCTAATCTTAAACAAATTGCTTCAGATTTTGTTCAAATCAGCAGTTCAGTTTTACATATTTATATATGTATATCTGTATTGAGATATACATATTTGTCTTCTCATGGGGCATGTTACAATGAGCTATTCTTTTGAAAAGTACCAAAAGTCTGTAAATTGTTTTTCCTGAAGTCTATACTTCTCTTTCATATACTTCAGTATTGTTAAAGCAGTATTTGTTCACTTTATGAAAGTACAAGTTTAGTTTCTGAATATCAGATACATTTGAAATGTGAGACTGTCTTTGGAATAAAGCTAAATTGAAGTCCTTTGCTTAAGTTCACAAACAGTCATCTTCTAATGCTGGTTAGAATCAGTTTTCATGGTTACAGTTTTCATTCCAATTTGTCATCTTTGTATGTTTTTAATCTGTGTATTGCCCAAGTTGTGATTTCATGTAGTGTTATGTAATGTTCATGTTTCTGTCAAAAGTTCTGTGACATCGTTAACTTGTGTGCTTTGGGTTATGCCCCACAAGAATGAAGGTTTGTTTCTTCTGTTCTTCCTTCAGAGATASTGCTATGGCTACCGCAGTGAACTTGGAACTTGATCCCATATTCTTGAAAGCTTTAGGCTTCTTGCATTCCAAGAGCAAGGATTCTGCAGAAAAGCTAAAAGCACTTCTTGATGAATCTTTGGCCAGAGGAACAGACTCAAGCTATCGTCCTTCTCAGAAGGTATTGGAATTTAAGAGAGCATGGGCTGTTTTCATATGCTTCTTTAAAGCTCCAGCTGTTTTTTGTTTGACTTTTGCAGCTGAAATGTTAAAAGCAGGGTCAGAAATGAAGGGAAGTAGTTGTAGAGTGTTCATCATTCTCCTTCTATGCAGTATACTTCATTCCATTAATTGGRGTCAATGAAAGAATTCTTTTCACCTTTAGACCTGTAAGAGCTATGCTGCACTACATTGAAAGTATGCAAACACAAACAAAAAGCTATATACTGATAAAACTGGATCTCCTGTCCTGGAAAAAAAGTTAATTTTAAGCTTGAAAGAAACAAGGAAGCAGAGTAATGTCTCAAGAGGTTTGGGAAGCTGAATCCTATAAAATTAGCTAGAAGAAATTCTCTTGTTCCTGTCTCCCGTATCTCCAGTATCAGCTGGATAGCAAAATACAGTAATAGAAAAATTAGGATGCCTTTCCTTGCAGTTCTGGTCCATGGGATTAGTTTATTAGCAAGATAATGCAAGAACAGTGTGAGGAGCATGGGGATACAGTGGTTGGACAGGAAGAAATTCACTTGAGTGCAGGTTCAGCCCTGTGAGTTCACTGACTCCCTGCTGAAGCTCAAGGCTCAGGGCCAGTGCGAATGTGCAGCAGATAAGGCAATTACCTTGCCTAGGTAGAGGGGGAAGCCTTGCTCAAATATCTTGCTGTGATTAATCACTCATCTACAGACTTGCTTGTTTGTTATCCATTGCTGGCACTAATGCATAACTAATAAAAACTAAGGGTTTTTGTTGATCTGTATCTAAATGTATTGACCTGAAAGGTGAATATGGACTGAGATTAAGCACAGGTCAATATTTCTGTCCATGAGGGAATGAAGTATTGATGTCTGATATCAGATGCCTACTTGTATTTTCAGCATCCATTGAGTTTGTCTTAAACTATCTGAAAATTGTTCATTATCTTATTGAACTTCAAATGTGGAAAACTTTCACTTTTAATTAATGTTTCAAATAAACTTTTCTAAATAAACACTTTCACTCTGGGTGGGAGAAAGCTTTTAATTGATTGCAACTTTAATGTGTAGATGTAATATTAAAACTTCAAAAATTTTAATACTTACAAAATGCAATTCTATATAGACATAGGTGAGTAGCTGTTTAATGACATGAAATGTTGTTCCATGTTTTCATCTGTATGTTAGGTGTATTTTTCTAGACTGCATCCAATAGAAAACTAGAGGGTAACTCATGTATGACTTTATTTTTTTCTCTTATTTTTTTAGGAAGTAGAGCAACCAAAAGTATCTGTTACCAAACCTATTTCCAGTAAGCAAGAACCCAAAGCTGCTTCTAGTTTGCCTTCAGGCAACAATGGCAAGCCTGCTGTATTGGAGAAAGTGAAAAAAGAAACAGAAAAGAGATCTGGTGATAAAGTAAGTTTAACCTTGGTTCTCTAATGATGAAGCCTGGCTGCTCTTCTTGGAAGTATTTATCCACAAGAATGTTCTTCACAAGTGTGTAACTTGTGTAACTCGGCTCTTGCCTAACTGCCTATAACTTATGAGCTGTTTTATGCAATCATGTTTGGGCAGTCCAACAAAGGTTTTGATTTTATTCTGAATGCTCTATACTAAAACTGAAGAGGTAAATAAAATGTAGCAATGTGACTTGTGTATCTTCCAAGGCAATTGGCTTTTGAGGTGATGCACAAAAAGTGATCTTGAGCTTTTAGCTCTGATATATTTTGGAGGAAAATATGCATCTAAGGCAAAGGTGTAGTGTGTATGCTGAGTATAGTATACCTTCATATACTTGTAACCTAGTCTTTTCAGTCACTGTTAATATATCTTGGGTTTCTGCTTTTTTGACATTCTCTCTGTGCTTAACAGATGAAAGGGGAAACTGCTGAAGTTGTTGATGCTCCAAAGAAACCAAGGCTAGAGAAGCAAGAGGCTCGTTCATCTCCTATTACGGTTCAGACAAGCAAGGATTTATCYGTGCCTGATTTATCTAGCTTTGAGGAAACCAGTGCTGATGACTTTGCCATGGAAATGGGTTTGGCCTGTGTTGTTTGCAGGTAAGTCAACCTGCTGCGTTGTAATTGTGTAGATTTTGTGTACCATTTAGCTTTGTTTCTTGAAGTTTTTATTTTGGAATTCACTTARGCACCCATCTAAAACTAGCTAAAAATATCCTCTTAATGGAGGGGGGAACAACTCTTCAGGAAAGGCAGTCAAAAACAATCAAGTTAAATGAGATGCACATCTAGGACAGCTATTGAAAAGCAAGTTCCAACATCAATGGCTAATGACCAGCAGCACTCTAAAGCAAATTCTTTTCTGTGGAAGTTTSATCCTCCAGTCAGACATTCCTTTCACTTTCCAATAAACTATGTGAAATTAATACAGAAGATAGATTTACAAGGAAGTAAAATATAAAATGTGCTTTTAAATATACATACAGGGATCAAATCACTCGAGGATTTGGTTTCATAGCTGGTTTATGTTCCTGCAAGTTTCTGCTTCTGCTGAAAGGAACAGTTTCTTTCCCCACTTGTACCTCCTTCCCTCTCAGGTTTTTCAGTAGGTTTAGATTTCAGTTGATACAGTGAGTGTAATGTTCTAGCACATGGCCCCACATTCCTGTATCCAGCCAGGATAGGGAGAAAGATGGGACTGCTTTTTCAGTGGCAGTATGGATTTGAACTCAGCTTAAGCCAGTTGTGATTGTATATCCTTATAACTTTGTTTTTCTGCCATTTCTATGGCCACTGCTGTTAGGTAAGGTGACCTAACTAATCATGAATTGATGAGATTTCATGTCAGATTCTCATGTATTAGCTTGAATGTTCAGCAGCTTATTACAGACCTTGAAAAGGGAAGAGCATGTGAAACACTTCATGTAAAATATAAAAAGTYTTTCAATTTGACCTTGTTTTCCTCCACATTCTATTTCTGCTGACTCTTAAGGGACAATATATTGAAATGATACTAAACCAACACGGTATTAACTCACTGAGCAAGAGAGGAAGAAAAGTTTAGTGTAGATGGTCTTGAGCTGCTCTAGTGTACTAACTGTCTCGTAAGGCAAAGGAAAACATGCTCAGGTGTAATGAGAAACAAGCAGTAAAGAAGGAGAATGAGCCATCCTGCCTACTGCAGCTAACAGCTTATTGTGGGCAGCATAGGCCAGGGATGTGCTTCYGGTAGCTGTTCTGTAATCGGTGCTTAACCTGGCTGCTGAAGGCATTGCTTTTAGCTAATCATTAGGGTCACAACTTCATAGTGCTCTTGCAAAGGACTCATCTATCTTGACCTACTAAACTARGGACTTATTAAACTGACACTGGAGGAAAGTGCATCAGGAAAAGGAGCCTTAGAGGTAGCATCAGTCACCCAAGGCTCAGGATTTTCCCTTTTGTTCTGTAATATGTAGTTAGCCACATGGGAGTGGGTAGTAAGATAATGTCATCTTTTCCAACATATGCAGATTCCAGAAAGATAGGAGTCACTAGTATGGCTTTGCAGTTCTATGAAGAAATATYGCGTGTAATTTGCAAGTAACAATGAACTCATCCCCATCTTCTGCTCTCACAGAAAGTTTTCTGTTTTTAAAATCTTGATTATCTCTAAGGATTTCTTTGTTTTATGAAGGCAAAATGATCACTGGGTTTCCTGGTTATCAAATCATCTTACAGTAAGGTTAGTTTAACTTTTTTTGGCCATAGAAAAAAAATCAAGTTTCTATTTGGACTGTGTGCTGCTCCTGAAGATACTGCTGCAATAATTTCCAAATAGGATGATATGACTTCTTCCCTAAGGCATGTGATTAAAATACCACTGCTTTGTCCTGGCCCAGTTTTTTTGCAGGGAGTGATATTTTTACTATTTTACTTTTAGCCTAAAATGAGATGCTGGAGTTACTGAAAGGTTTATTCCTTTGGGCAGACACTTTAAAATATTGCTTAAAATGCTGTAGTGGACATATGGACGATATCTTCTGACTTTGTTTTCCTGGTATAGGAAGAAATGAGGTRTTTCCCCTCCCTACCCACCACAAACAGTTTCCATGGTTACCTGCATACCTGCTCCTCAGGGATAGGAGCAAAAGCAGCTTAGCAGTTAAATAGCCTGATTTGTCATCTGAAAGAAGAAATCACTAGGAAAGTGGTATTTGGTTAATTCACAGATGTACTTCTAGTCATGTGTGTATCACTAATTTGTCATTTATACAGCATGATTACTTTCACCAGAGGCCCACATAAAATTAAGTCTTCATCACCAGCTTATGTTTGCTGCAAGGCAGCACTGCACAGTTAATCCTTTCTGTTCCATCTTTTTGTGATTTTTGCTATTATCTCAAATTCCAAATGTCTCTGGTTAGTAGGGAGCAACAGAATGGCTAATAAAACCTCTATAAAATAATATATCTTGCGTGATGATGATCTTAAATTCCTGAATGGAAAGCAYTCACATGGCTGTCTCTGGAAGTTATTGGTCTTGAATTACATAGTTTTGCTGTAAGCTTCTGAACAATCCAAATGCAGACTAGGTCTTTGGATGCTACTATAAGGTGAAAATCATATTGGTACTGTACAGTGAATCCCWGGGTAAAATAAAGTGGGTAAGACCTGTTATATAAAAATTGAACTGGTAACACTGCTAGTTATGCATGTATAGAATTTAATGTAAAAYTTTTAGTTTTCTTGAGCTGACATTATAAAAGTTTCTAAATCATTTAAGAAACTTATACCAGGAGAAGGGAATATTTCATTTCTCACGGGTAGAAAACTTGTGAGACCAAAAATAGTCTTATATAAAGCCTTGATTTGCAACAATTGGATAATCCTTAAAGTGCTTTCTCATAATCTATTCTTAACTATTTGCTCTGCAGGCAAATGACAGTTGCTTTTGGAAATCAGTTAGTGGAGTGTCAGGAGTGCCACAATCTCTACCACCAGGATTGCCATAAACCTCAGGTGACAGACAAGGAGGTGAATGATCCTCGACTTGTTTGGTATTGTGCACGCTGTACCAGACAGATGAAGAGAATGGTAAGAATCATTTGTCTAGTATGAACACAGCTTGAGGACAGCAGGCTATTTTTGATGCATGAGCTTCTTAAAGGTTACCGAAGGCAGAGGCTTGTTCAAGAACTGTTTTTCACAGCATGTTTCTGTTGGTGCTGCTGTGCCTTTTAATTTAACATCTAAAAGAGCAGAAATGTACTTAGATTTTTAGAAGAAAAAACGAACTCAAATAGCATTCTTTCCTACTTGATAAGTAATCTTGAAAAGTACTTGAAAGTAAACACTTTCAGGTGATGCTGTCTTTCAGTGCAAATCTATCATATAGGCCTATAGCTTTAATTTTCATCTTGGTTGTRGAAATCTTATCTCTAACAAGAGGCTGCCAGTTTTGGCCCAGCTCTGAGCTGCTGGGTGCTCWGAATATTGAATAGCTTGATTATGCTCATACCCCTTTGCACTAAGAGGAGTTATTTGCAATAACTCATAGGCCTTGCAACAATTCRGCCTTTCCCTTCACGATGCTAAACTCTTTTAACAAACTCTACATTTCCTGCTGCCTTTTAGCAGATGCCCACAACTTGGGTCAGTACTGCTGGCATCTGTCCATACCTTCCTCAAGTTCACTTTTTCTCTCTTGTAGAGGCCCTGTGCTTTTCTGTTCCCTATGCAACCACATCTTCCATGCTGGAGTGCCTGCCTATTCAGTACGCTTTTTGATTGAACTTTCTCCAGTATCATACTCAGAACTACTTTTACAATCCTGTCTTGATTTCCCAAGCATAATTCAACTTGAAATCAAGTATTGTAAAAGCTAGACTGCAATCTGAATGCTGATCTCTTTGTTCAAGCTGTTAATGTGGTAAGGACCATAACTAATCTGTGGATTTTCTTCTTATGTAGGCTCAAAAGACCCAAAAAACACCTCAGAAACCAGCTCCTGCTGTGGTTTCAGTTGCACCAGCTGTGAAAGATCCCTTGGTCAAGAAGCCAGAAATTAAGTTAAAACTTGATACCCCACCAGCTTTTCTAGCATTCAAGAGAACAGAAGTCAAGGTAATGTAGTTTAAATTTTCCAAAGGATGAGTTTGTTTCACTGCACAGATATGATAATCTYAATTAGGCCAGTCTTTCTTCATAAGAACCATAACTGAAAAAAGTCTCCTATTCCATGTGTATGAAATAGTATCGTAACACTCTTAGTACTAATGCAAAACTATTGTTTAAAAAAAATCTCAATTCAATTATGAGTCTCTAATGCACCCAGCTCCTGACCCTTTTCTATAGAGGAGAGAACAATGTTTACTCGGGGATTTTTTAATGATATTTTGTACAAGTAGGGGCCATTAAAATTGTGTAAAAAGATGGTGTTTGCTCTCTGTGGCCAACTAACATATCTATAGTTTAGTAATTAGAAGTTTTTTCATGGTAAGAGGGGAACCCAACTGATCCCCAAGATGTAATTTAGGAGACTTCTCAGACATCTTGCTACACGTGTCTGAGCTATTCAGGACATAGGTATGAGTTGGTTAAAGGTGGTAGCAGCGTAATAAATAACAAAGTAGTCTTAAACCATGACCCTTATCTAGGAAAGCATATCTCTAACTTAAAATCATGGCAATTTGTGTGTTCTAAGTTATGTTTGTAGTTGCTTTGCCTGCATGGGAACTTGTAAATGCTCCTGCTCAAGTGCTTACATGTGTAAATAACTTCCACTGCYGCAGTTATGTTCCTAGGTGCCATTGTAGGAATGCAGTCCAGTCTCATGCATCTTTTTGTTTACAAAATATCTGGCTATATTATGGAAGAGATTATTTAAATATAGGATCTTAATTTTAGCTTTGATTGTCATCTATAGATGTGGATTAATAATTCAGCATGTATGTTATCCTGAATTGAAACCTGGGACTAGATAGTATTGAGGTGTGAGGAAACAGTTAATGGCTACAAAAAGTTTTCTCCATTACGTTGTCTAAATGGGAAAACAAGACTTCTAATTATGCATTGTGATGAGAAATAAGATGGGAAGAAGGAAAGTTTGGACATCCCTGTTTTGTCCAAAAGACTAATATCTGCAATATTTAATTGTTCAGTCTGATTTTTTTTTTGTCTGAGCATCTGTCAACTTGTTAAAAAGCAACACCAGGTAACCACAGTAGACAAAAGCAAGGCAGTTGCCTCTGGTCAGACTTAGCAAGTTTGGGCTTCTTATAATTACTGGAGTTAAACCCTTTTTCAATAACTTTATTAATTATGATGCCAAATGGCAGCCTGTTAGCTGTAGAGAAGACAAGAGAGAAAAGGAAACACTGGATTTATTTGACTGGGAAATTAAGTTAGCTGCACCTGTGTCCTTTCTCTTGTTAGTGCTGCTAACTGTAGTGGCCAGATGAAAAACTGTGGTAGATTTTTCTAGGGGAAAAAGCCGAAGCTTGATCTATTTGTGTYGTGATTTATTATATAAATGTTTCTAATAAAATGGTTTGCTTATTTCTAGACCTCRGCAGCAGTTTCAGGGAACTCGTCCAGTACAAGTGTTTCCTCTTCAGCAACCAGCGGCCTTACAGGATGGGCTGCTTTTGCAGTCAAAACCTCTTCCACTAATCCCTCTGCTACCAAGCTGGGATCCGCAGCGCAGAGCGCCAGCGGGAAACCCGCAGCCTCTCCTAATAGCCAGAAACCCGTGGGCTTGTCGGGGTTGGCAGCTTCCAAACCGGGACAAGGCTCCAAAGCGGCTTCGTCCAACAGCAGCAGCCCCGCGCAGCTGAAGCCRCCGCCGCCGCTGACGCTGGGCAAAGCGCCGCTGAGCCGCTCGGTGAGCAGCGACAACGTGAGCAAGGTGGGTCTCCCCAGCCCGGGCGGCCAGGCGCCCAGCGGGGCCGGCCAGGCGCCCGGCGGCAACGGCGGCGGCGGCGCCAGCAGCGGCGGCAGCGCCAGCAAAGCGGCCGGGGACGCCGCCAACCAGCCGGCCTCCCTCAAAGGCCCCACGTCRCAGGAGTCGCAGCTCAACGCCATGAAAAGGCTGCAGATGGTCAAGAAGAAAGCGGCTCAGAAGAAACTCAAGAAGTAACCCTGCTGCTTGGTAACTGTGGTGGTGCTGATCTGTAAAGCAGTGGTGGCCTCTTAAGGAAAATTCCACAGCTACCAGATGGAAACAGCGGTTAATCTGGGGAAGACCAAAATCTGTGTTCTACAGGAGGTTAGATTAACTGAACCTAGCAATTCTCTGACTTCAAATCCAAGAACTGAATACAGAAGAAGAATATTCATTRTAACATGCCTTTTGTTTTTTAGCTCAAAGCTTTGAAACATGGTATTGTTAAACTTGGATTTTTCTACATATAAAGAAAATATTTATATGCATCCTTAAATTGGACTTCCAGAACCTGTCATTCTTAAATGGCACTGTTAATAAAAGTGTTATTAATCTGGGACATTGCTGCTTCTCTTTCCTGCTCCATTTTCCAGTACTCAAACTGAGAAATGCTTCTGCTGTTCAGGGTTGTGTTATGCAGATTTAATGAAGTTAATCSTAAATTATACAATTCTTCAGGAGGGGAGGGATGTGTTTCTTGGAATGATTCCTAAAGTTAACAAAGAGATATATTCTACTTGAAGTGAGAATTAAGTGGTCTTTATACTGAGAAACTTTGGTCACTTGTGTTGTAATTGTCTGCAGAAGGCAGGAAGAGCATTGGTAGAAGGTGAATGGTCCCTAACCTCTAAGGGTGATAGAGCTAACACTATTGTCAAGCTGTGCTAATCTGTGAGGAAACTTGGAACTGTCCTATTGTAATACAGATGGAAAGTAAGTGGAATTGGTATGCATTAGAATTAAATAATCTAGTTGAAGCACATCTTAATTGAATTCATTTCTAATTTTCTAATGTCTAGGGGGGAAAAAAGGAGAAAATGGAAGGAAATAATCTTGGGAGTCAGTGCATTAGCTTCCTGACACCTGAAACACGTGAGACCTTCCAATTTTCTAAGTATTCCATGTTCTAAGTACTGCTGTAAAACTCAGGCCTTGCATGAGTTACAGTAGAAATGTCTTTTAACCTGCCTGGGAAAATGTGGCCTCTAAACTGTTTTATTCTAGCCTTTATGATTATTTTAAAATACAGTTTTTGAAATCACCCTTTATACAAGGGACAAGTGCCAGAGATCTCTTCAATCTGGTATAGTTAGTGACAAAGTTGAATGAAAACCTGGAGGTTTTATTCTAATTTGTTCTTAAATAAGTCTACTTAGCATTTTCCTACCAATTTGAAAATCTTGCTGATGCAGACTTGTGCCTTAGCTGGTGGCTACTAGAAGGAAGCCTGTACATACTGCAGCTGCCTCGCAGGAGCATGGAAATAAGGTCTGTATCTTCCTATATTGCCTATGACTTCAAGGGTAACTTAAATATCAACAAAAAAAAATCAAAACGTTTTACTGGCTCTGGATCAAGCTCTTCTGCTTTCTAGCACAGAAGGGTTTTAATGATGGTGTGGTAGAAAGACAATGAACTAGTCATCACTTGCAAATGGATGGTATTTTTTCTTTTCTGTTGATGTGAAGTATTGCCTATACTCTGAAGCGGAGCACGCAGATGAATTCAGAGCTAGCATTTAAGGGTATTTGTTCCAGCAGTAAAGTCTGCTTCCCCTAGGAAGATACAGAAGTACCYGAGTTGTGCCTCAATGTATGGATAGTTCTACCTGGGAGCCTGCATTTGAACTCCGCAGTTGGCTTGTGGGTATCATGTATGGAGAGAACAAAGCAGGCAGTAACTGATGCTCTTCACTTCCAGATTCTGGTAGCTGTCCCACCTAGAATTTGAGACCCAGTTCAAGGTTCTCTAGATGTTTTTTCCTCTAGAAATCTACTRGAAGTTGAATGTAGCTTATCCCCTGTTCATTTGGGGGGTAAAACACCTTGTGTTATACTTGTCTTCTCTCTAAGGTGAAGTTGAGATAGTGTTTGATATTGTTATTCTAGCAAAATCTTTTGCTCATAAGCTGCAACTTATGAGCAAAAGACTTTTCTCCTGTACCTTTACTGGCTTTCTGAATGAAATATAAAGTCTCCTTGTTTTGSTATAAAAATCAGTTAGGATTGTGGTTCTCTGAAGTATTGTATCAGGAAGGATTTAAAGCATAGACCTATTCTTTTAAACAGTGTTTTGCTTGAACAGATCCAAGGGAATGGATRTTTTCTGCTTTGAAGTTAGGGTAGAATTAACAACTGTTTTCTTGTGGGAGGCACCCTGAATTCATTTTKYACACTGAAGAATCCAGTGTACAGCAGAAAGAATGAAGGCATTGGAATGATGCTTGTGCCTTGGATATAGGAAAGATGACTTGSAAATAGTCTGGCTTTCTGTCTCCAGTTCGGGTTGTTCTGTGACTTATTATAAAAAGTAGTCACCTAGTGTTTCTTATCCTTTTTATAAACTGGTATGACAATATTTTCCTTCCACTTAAATATGATGTTCTTCATCCATGTGCAAATTGTGATATCCTTAGTATTGAGGATATAACCCTTGTGTTCCATTAAAAGCTTCTGTTAAATGTGTTCCATTAAATCCCCTAGGCTTAGGGGATGCTGCTGGTGTCTGGATGTAAGGGGAAGAGCTGGAATCTAGCCCAAAGTTCTGTAATAAACTAGTAAGAAACTTCATTACAAATGGCAGAATAGATGGGAGGGAGCAGTAATGGTTACAGCTGCAAGTGCAGCTAGGGGAGAGAAGAGCTGACCTGCCATGTAGAGCCTTGACGTGGATTTTCAAACTTGCTCAGTGTTTTGATAACAAGTTTTGATATTTGAATCTAATCTAGGATGTAAACTATGCTCTGTTCTGAGGCAACTGTCCATTTCTCTTGTTCTGTTCATTTTGTAATGACTTTTACAATTGATAACCAGTGTTAAAAAGCRTATAAACCCTTGTGTCTCTTATAAAAAGACAAGCGTACAAAAATTAGAGTTTTATTAAAATAATTTAAAAGAATTTTCACAATTTCTGAACAAACTATAAGGAATTATCAGTAATAGAGCACCAGGCATCAGCTTTGTCATTACTAGACTGTAATCAAAGGCATGAGGTGAGGTCTGTTTCACATACCTGCATTTTTACAAGGTGTTTCAGAATAACAGTTTTCTTCAGCATTTGAAGCARCTATTCAGTGAAGCCTCCTAAGATGCAAAGCCAAAAGGATCAGTCCTCAACCTGTGTCAAAGGTGGGTCCTCGGTAAAGGTTTACGGGTACCCTCCAAGAAGAGGGAACGTGSTGCAGCACAGAGCTGCCAAAGATCACAGGCTGACATTGCCCTGCTTGGGCTCAGGCACTTACTGGATTCCAGTTTATTGCACAGAAATCAATGGCAACACTAAATAGATTCCCTGAAGGAAGAAATACTTTAGTTCAAATGCAGCCCATCTCAGAAATGTTTTTGAAAGCTTATTGCCTCAGTGATTCAAGTCAGTAAAATTCATATTTGAATATATGCRTGATTGGTCTATTAGACCTCAGCCTGTCACAGCTTCAGTCAAAATAAATTAGTTTTGTCATTAATAGGAAGAAAATTTAGTGCTGAAATCTTCTCTACATAAAGGAAACAATGATGAAAATGTTGCATAGTWTAACAATTTCTGGATCCTAAGAGTGGAGTTTCTAGCATTTAAAGCATTGAGTGATGTGTCTGACCAGGTCTAATCTGAATTTTTKTAAGTCTCCTTAATATAGGCAGGCTTTAGATTCTAAGAGCTTTCCTTCATTTTTATAAATTATAGTTTTCATTCATGYGTTTCACAGATAAAAGCTTGCAATATGTAATCTCATAAAATTATAACAGCTGAAAATTTAAATTTATGTTTAATATAAGACTAACAAAGTATTCTTTGACTTCCAAGTTTCTTATGAGCATAGGAAGTCATACCCTTTTCCAAAGTATAAAAATTATAGGCCTTATCCATAGACTGGAAAGTTGCATCCTCTTAGTCTACAAATTTCCCAGAAATTCTATGGAATTTGGTGGCCAGCTCCTTTGTTCTCTCCTTCATTCCTTGTATCAGGAGAGCAGCATTGGAATACTGAGATACCTTCATAGAGCCTGAGTTTTCATAGGGAACACATACAGTGCTCTGTCAAAATCAGGGCCCTCTGTATGACTCAAGATGAGCACTCAGAGCTAAGACTTCAGGATTTTTGACTCCAGCCCTTAATTAGTATCTTAATTACAATATCTGCCTCAAACCAATTTAGTCATTTCTAAAACTTATAACTAATGCAAAGTATGGATTGCATCCAAATAAAATATTCTGAAATGTTAAGACATGTTGGAAATATCCTGTGTTCCTCCTTCCCTTAATTTTCAAGTATAAAAGCCAAAGTAGTATAAATAGGGTAGGGTCAGTTCTAATCTTGCTGTCCCTTCATCTGAGCTGATTACCCAACCCCAGTGACTTTTCTTCACTTAACCTAGCAGCAAAGTTATTTGTAATAACAATTTGAGTTATGGATAAAAGGGGTGGGAACTTGCTTGCTCAGGGAAATCACAAGATTTAAGTGCCCAAGCTTGTGTACAATTAAAGAAAGCAGTGTGGTAGCTATTGGGACTGCTCATTGGATTGTAGTACTTGAGAGATTTGCACACCAATTTCTGGATGATCATCTGAGTTTAAAAGCTTTTCATATGATTTAATCCAGCGCAAATGTCTGGACTGCATCTCTTTCACTGCGTTCATCACTTGAGTAAACTCAGGAACCTMACCTACACTTAAAATGAAACTGGATTCATTAGTGTAGCAAAACTCTACTTGCATTAGCTCCTTAACTGCTCTCATTCGTTGGCCAGTTACTTTTACTACATTTTGGTAAAGACTTCAATCATTTAATTTTCATACCCCTTACTTGAGCAATGTGAGGTAGAAACTTAACAGCCAACAGCTTTAGAGCATGCCCTTGCCCTTGATGAACAACCTTTCCCCACACATCTATTATAGCATTGTCACTTTAACGGTCAGCTGGTGATAAGGAATTATGCAGCTATGCAGAAAATACCTGTCGTGTGTATAAGCTGCTTGTATTTCACCTGCACCAACTGCTTCAAGCATAACCTTTTTGTCTTTAGCACTGTTTAGCACAAAAAGGTCCTCATTCATCATTAGAGGTCCAAGATGTTGTTCAACTAATTTCATCACAGTTGATTATCAATGGCAACAGCAGCAATATGGTGCTGGGCCTCTATTTAGTGTAGCTTAAATGTGGTGCACTGGCCCATCCTAAAGATCACTATAGTCAGCAAACCTAAATGACTAATCCCTGATACTGTATATTTTATCTTCTATACTTTCCCATGCTCATTGAAGATAGTGTGAGCTAATTTAAAATTAACTTAAACAGTTTTGAAGATACTTTAGTGTTCTTACAGGTATCTCTAGGAATAAATTTGTATCTGACCTAAGGAATCAGATAGGCAGTAAATATTCATGGAATAGCACTTTGTTATTTTAAAGCATGGGCTATTAGTCTTGGGAAACCTAAGTTCCTTCAGTAGCAGATCCTGCAATATAAAGCTGTTAGTGTGGAAACATTTTGCAATCCTGATGCACATTCATATTGCTACAGACTTTCCTGTGATATCAAATAGCTGTGTAATTTTTTATATATTAAACTTCTGTTTTTCATAGTACCTTGTTTRTGGCATCCCAGCATCCTTGTGCATTTCAGTATTAAACTTGTTCTTTCCATGAGACTAGTCATTGGTGTCAACATAGTCTATATGTTTTAAGTTATAGTCTGGAAAATGTTCCTTACAAAAATGAAACCCTTTTTTACAGTCCAGAGGAAAAAGGTTCATTGCAAAAGTGGCTGAAGATGAGACAGCCAAAAGCTCAAGTTCTGAGAAGGGTCTGTGTTGATTAAGGTGGTAGTTCATGAAAATTCAGTCTGAACTACAGAATCCCTGAAGATAGAGGCTATCCTTCTTCAAGGTTAGCTTCTTTCATCTTCCATGGTATTTAGCAAATAACATTCAAGAAAAGCATAAATTTAGATGTGACTTGTATTTGTATGTTGACTTTTGATGTAGGACACTTTGACAAAAGAAAATTATGRGGTAATGAAAAAGCAAGCTCTTCAGGACATTAATCAGAATCAGTCTTCCTGTTAAATGTTTTGTCCCTCAGGTCTTGACAAGGTGATGGCTTTTGGAGAATAGAAGATCTCAATATCATCTCTGGGCTGTACTTCATATTGTGGCTTCTGTCACTCACCTGTGAGTTTGCCTTGCTGCAAACTATAATAGATTATTATTCTCTCTCCTTCAGAGGAACTGGCTCAATGGACCTTTCTGTTCCTAAGCGTATGTCATCTTCCCAAGGTAATTAGATGGTACATATCCTTTCTGACCTTTGGCTTCTGCTAGCCACCATTCTTTATTGCCACTCAGGTCAGAAAAACGAAGTATCCTGACCCTCTGATACTCCTGAAGACTGAGTTCCTGATCATTTCTTGCTTGAAATGCATAAACAGCATAAAATGTCTGAAAGGGAAAGACAAATGTTTCTGGATTCAGAAATGTAACTGCATTTTAAATTATTCTTTTATATTTGTACAAATTAAGTGCATACAATGTGTAATATATACAAACCAGTGTGTAATTAGTCTACAATGGCTGCACAGAGTATGAATAACAGGGCCGGGGGAAACAAAGGTAAAAAAAAGTTGGCAAAAATTTGAATATTTGTCTATGGGAAGAAACAAACCAGTCTCTGTGGCACCATCTGAAGAGCRCACACCAGGTTAAGATTTTTAATTCGCATCAGATGTCAGCAATTTTGATCAGAGCATTTACAGCAAGGTTTGATCAATGAGAACCACCTTTTGTAAAGTGCCTGTACTTAACATGGCAACTGCTAACAAATCCCTCAAATCATCTTCTCAGAGCCAAAAATCTTATTTGGAATAATTTCACTTGGAAGTAGTAAAAACACGGGTTACCTCTGTGCTTTACTAATCAGCATTGCCTCAGCTTTCTCATCAATGGTAAGTGGAAAAACCCAGAACTTAAGTATTTCTGAGGCCTGCACTCCATAGGAGAGCCTTGAGGTATTCTATCTATGTCAGGTAAGGTGCACCTGCTGTCCTGTGATAGAGCTGTAACTCACATTTTTAACTGACTTTTTCCCACCTTGTAGCTATTTAAGAAACCCAAAGCAGAACAGAAGATAATGAGATGTGGGATGTTCCTTGTCATGCTGAGAGTTTAGCGGAAGCATTATGATATAAATGGGAAGCCTTTTAAATTCTAAGCAGTGTAATTTTGGATTTGAAACAGAAAAGACAACCACAGCATACATCACCCTTACCTGCTGATCATCCCCATCTTGAATACCATCAACTTCTGGCCCACTAGTTGTGGGATTTGGGGAGAAGGCAGTAGGAGATGAGTTGGAGTTGCTGTCACTTGTACTGTGTCCTGGACTACTTATACTGCTGTCAGTGGAGGGCCGTGAGGAGACAAAGAGGCTGATGTTATCAAAATCATCATCATGAAAGCTGTTTTCTGTTACRTCCTTCTGCACCTTGGCTGGATTGTAAGGCTTCAGGAAGGAGGAATACACATACCCTTTAAGGACTAGATATTAGAATAAGAGAAAAATATATCTTAAAACCAGCCATTTTATGCAGGTGTCTGAAAGGCAAACAGGTGGGACCAGAATGGAAAGAAGTCAGTAGCCTTAAGAGAATGTTATGGGGATGTTTGTGCAGGTAACTTACTCCCTGTGTCAACCAGCCATCTGCTTGTACTGCCAAAGGGATCCTTTTGCTCCACAACAGCCACCAGCTCTCCTTCGTGTAAATCAATATCATATTCCTGTGTGGCATTGCATTTGCGCTTAGCTTGATACAGCAGCTCTGTGCTGTATGTAGATAACAGCTTGGACCTGTGCTCTTCTGTTTGATGTGGGGTTTCGAGCTGAAAAGAATAAAAATTTTCAGTCTGAGGCCATTTCTAGAGCATAAAGGGGGTATAATAGTCACATGCAGTATATACCAGTCTGTAGGCCCTGTATTTATATRCAGATCAAGGAATTATTTAAAGAGGAAAAAAAAATGGTAGTCTCTGAATGGTGGTCTTTGTATAAAATTACTTTGCAAGTGTGAGATGCTGTTAACCACTTAAAATGCATCCAGTCACAGGTTGCTTAGAGGGCAGAGCAGGAGGTGCTGCCTATCAGTGTGMTCATAACATGTAACAGGAGCAAGAGCATCTGTGCCTTATTGGTGCTAAAAGGAATCTAGAGTTTCCTTGGCTTCTCCACTGAATCTGCACCTAGGTTGTTTTAATTGAGCTATAAACTAAAGCTTTGGAAGTGTCTCATCAGATGGGGAACTAGGTACATGCATATTGCCTGGTGGATTTTCTGATCTGGCTRTGTGTGTATTTATGTGTATATAAATATACACACAAAGAACTACAGCTGAAAGAAGTACATGAAGATGCTCAATAAGAATATTTAAAGAGAAGCACCTAAACTTTGTATGTACAGTTAATGAGCTTCAAGACCTAAGGAGTGACAGAGATTTCAAGATATTAACATRAAAAAGATAGGAAAACCTTCAGAAACTAACAGTGAATGGAAAAGCTTCATTCCAAAAACCCACTTCAGRTTCCCACTGAAGGGACACAGTGCAAGCCTCTAGTTGGCATAAAAGCAGATTTGTTCCAGGAGTGATCAAAAGAGGATGCTTCATACACAATTTAAGTGTGACACACCGGAATTGAGATAGGCTTCTTTTTCTCCAGGCTCAATTTTCTCTCAATAAAGGTTGCACTGCTGTTTTCTTTTACAAAACTCATCTTGTGAACCTCCTCCATCAACTGGTTTTGTACTTCACAGATGCTTGAGGAAGACAGCTGCAAACACAAAGGTGGGTTAGATCTCAAGGACAAGGGGCTAAGATTTCAGACAGCAGATTTGGTGTTGGGGGCTGAATACAGGGGATGAGGATATCTGTCAAGTTACTGTTATTTCCTGGAGAGCCCATATTGCACTAGATATGAACAGCAAAGTGAAAGATCCTTATTAAGAATATATATAATGATTGCTGTTAGATTTAAAAACAGCTTAAATCATTAAAATGTATTCCCAGCAGTATTTAAAATTATGAAATGAAACAGTGATTAAAATAGTGATGAACAGCAAGAAATGATGAAAATGAGCAGCCTTGTGCTTATGCTTGAGTCAAATGTGCAAATGTGCATCATAGCACTTACTGCAGAGTGGCCAATGTGCTGTAAAACTTCAGGTAATTACCCTCACAGCTGTGTGTTCATGAAACTGCACTGCTACCAGGTCTGGGATAGCTGGGTTAGTTGAAGCTCTGTCTGTGGCATTAGATAAATGTTTGTAGCCTGTACCTAACCCTACATGTTATCTGCTGATATAAATATATATAAGCAACTTCCACTACAACAATGCTTGATGCAACAGCTTCCAAAACAACCTTTTTCCATACTGTAATGTGTAATACCATATGTAGCATACAGTTTATAAGGATGCAGATTCTTAATGCAAGAAAACCTTTTTTTCTCATTTTAAAATTGTATAGCTCTGTTTTGATTCTGACCTTGCTTTCTCAATTTTTTCAGCTACAAGTGACTAGGATGTGTTGTGTTCAACCCCCTACCAGAAAGGAGTGCTCCAAATGTGGTATGTAGTGTCTTGTCCAGTCGCAGTCACCTAAACAGGCTCTACTTCAGGTGAGTGGGCTTATAGTTGTGGAGGCAGCCTCACTGCTCTGTTTTTTAGTATTCAGCTCTTCCAGGGAAAACTACAGCAAAATTGAGATTTTGTGGGTTTTTTCCCCACACAATTTAGTATAGAATTTCTTAATGAGACTCTTAACATCATGATCACAGTGCAGAGTGTAAGTTGGCTGGAGGAACTAACTCCTCAGCATCTCAGACGCACATTTGGTGCTATTGATTACATCAGCAAAATGATCGAAACTTTCTCTTAATGTCTTCAGAGCTTGCAGTAGCTTCTGTGACATGTTTGGGTTTAAAAGTAATTTGCTTATTGTAGAATTACATCAGATTTTCTAACCCACTTCTGCCCTGCAGTCTTTTGTGTGACTCTACAGACATAACAGTAGCTGAAGTGTTCATGTACTTTCTTGGATTTCTTTCTGCAGTTATAGACTTTGTGGCAGACCCAAACAAGTTTTGACTAAAATGTTGGTAATGCCTCCTTTCTGTTTTACTGTAATGTTATCACCATTAATATCACTGCAGTGGGTGAAATGGCACTGTTAGGATCATCTTAGTAAAAATGCTGAAGGTGAGCAGAATTTAAATGCCAAGTTTGCAAAGTATAAAAACAAACATAACAGGATTTCCTGTAAGGATGTTCCAAATATCTCCAGCCAAATCACGCAGAAAAGACAGACAAACACATGGCTATATCCATTTCTACTGCCCTTACTGGAACAGGCACCACCACAGCAGAACTGGACTCCAGTGCTGCACACATGATGTCTCTGAGGAGCGTAATGAAGTGATGCAGGCAGCTCAACACAATCTTCTTGGCTGCTCGGTTGAATATCTGAAGTTCTTCAACTAGCTGGGCATTTAGAGCCTCATAGTCTTTCTTTGCTAGGTCCAGCTCTTCTCCTGCTGACCTCTGAAAGCAGCTGTTATAGTCCAACAACTTGTCATAGCGCTTCTGGATGAGCTTTTGTGGGCCTGGGAACAAGGCCTGTAGTGCGGAGAGAGGAGCCAAAATGAGCTTGTCCAGTTGAACCATCTGGAAAAGTAAAAAGCAAACTTCCATCTTACTTGAAGTAAGAGGTTCAATTGCTGCATAGTAAAATTGCTGCATAGGCTGCAAATAGTACTTCACAAAGCATTGCTGTCAGCCTCAAGTGGGGGTCTAGCATGAGCTGGAAACTCCTTCASAACACTGCAAAATGGAGGCTTATTAAGTTAAAAGAATCTTAAATCGTAACAGTGAAATCGTAACAGTGCCTTGGAGTATGTAGCCTACAGTACTGCTGTCAGTGTATGATCACTAGAGAAAAACTGAGGCAAGGATTAGTGAAGGGGTCATGGGAACTACAAGAACTGAAATCAGTGTGCAGGTGAAATCCTGGTGCTTAGTGCCTGAGCCAGCTACTAACTTCATAACGTGACACTGGTCAAAGTGGGATTTCCATAATTATCATCTCAAGATAAAGTCTAGAGAAAATAAGGTCTTGGTAAATGGCATTCTTTCTGTTTAATGATATTAAAGTCTTGTGGGGTTTTGTCGCTTGTTTTTTTGTTTGTTTTCCGGAAACAGCTGTAACAAGCCCTGTTTCTGCAAACATGCGGGCAATCACTTGATTAAAATATGCTGTGCCTGTTTTTATTTCATTTTAACTCTTTATCTCCAGTAATAAGTAAATTAGGCAATGAGTGAAAGAGAATATTTTCCAGATCTTTCCATTAGTCTCAACAGATGAACACCACATGAGAAGTTTTACTCTTGTAGGTCACTTGTTCAAATACAGCACAAGCTTGTGATGAGTGAAACTCTGTCATGGTAAGGCTTGTTGTAGGACCAAGTCTGAGAATAAGTGGTGGGTGGCATTCCTCTCCTGTCTGTAACACCAGAGGAGCCAGAAGTGCTCCCCCAGAATATGTGCTGGCTAGGTAGTTTCCATTTTATTTCTACTTGAAAAACTAGGTTGTGTGTAGTAAAGCAATTTTTGATACATTAAGAAAACACTTCTTCAAAATGTTGCTCCTGATTAGTGGAAAAGGAGCTATTACAGCTTTTAGCCCTGAAACTGTCCCTAAAAAGAGGGGAGGAAAGTTGTCATTAACAGATGCATGAAGGGAATAATACAGCAAACTGGGCTCTTTGAGTTCTCCATTGATAACAACATCTCTTCAGGAAAAGATGAAAACACCATGGATTTTCATTGAGAACATCTGCTCATTATGCAAGGCTAGGAGAAACATTTTATTTTTTAATCTTATACATAAACCAGAGTTGTAAATCCAATAACACTGAAATGAAGAAAATGAATAAAAATAAAAATGGCTAATGAAGTCTATTGTTTACAATTTAAAATGCATGCTTGTTTAAAGCAAGTATATGGGCATTCATGMCAGTTGGGTCATGAGCCAGTAACAGGTACAAAGTTGTTTCTTTGTTTTTCTGTTTCTGCAGAGGAAGATGTCTTCCATATTGGATGCCGTTACCATTGCAGATATAGGAATTGCTTTTCTGCTTTTATGCGTTCATTTTAAAGAAAATGTCTTTTTGAAGATTAATTTGTAAGGTTCTTGTTAAATACAGGAACTTCAAAGGAAAAGAATGCAACATCTTATTTCTCTATCCTTATCTGGAAATAYGTGATTTGCTAGAGATCCATTTTTTGGTTTTTTTGAAAAGGATAAAGTAGCTGCAGCTTAGACACTACAGGCCTAAAACTATAAAAAAAAAAATCTTTTTGTTCAGCTTGAGCAGCTGTTGAAGCAGCAAGTGCTGTTTTAAAGATAGATTTTATTTATTTTAAAGATAGATTTTATTTTTGCCTAGTAGAATCAAGTATCATAGTTTACTTGGGCCTTGAAAGAAAGATGCTATTTCAAAAACTAATACATCTAAGTGTTTTTCATTGATTTTTAAATTTGAGCTATATCCAGATTTTGAAAGCTTTCCCTTTATAAAGGCTGTATATAAGTCTGTTTCTGAGAAATTTTATAGATAGGAGCTAATAGGAGCTAACTCTAGGAGCTCATGARTACAACAAAAATCACAAAACCCATTCTAAAACTGTGAGTGATTAAAAACTCCTAGCAAAAGCAGAGTTCTGCTCCAAACTGAGTTTTTTCTCACTTCATGTAGAAAYTCAACCTCCCCCAACTTTTCCCTGTGGCTTCCTAAGGTTGTTTCTTTGTTCTCCTCTATCCTGAATCTTCCCCACGTATACATTTTTCGCATACAGAGGTAACTGCAACACTGGATATTGCATAAACTTACAAGGTCTCCACAGAGATTTCTAGTGTTGTTCAGTTTAATTGAACTGTCATTGACTTCATTTTCTTTATCTTGCAAAATTTCTTGAAGCCCAATTATGTTCTGTGCAGCCAGATGTATGGAATCCTAAATGAGAAGATAGTACRAAGATGAAAATGTAGTATGATTTCTTTAATATACTGTATTCACTCATTTAGGCACTGTAAGAATATTGATAGAAATCAGAAATACTTTCCACTTGTGATATCTGTTTAGTTCATAGAACCATAGAATCACAGAATGCTTAAGGTTGGAAGGGACCTCAGAGGTCATCTAGTCCACCCCCGCCCCAGTATCAGTTTCTAATCATTGTGTGTCTACTGGGGCAATATTGCATTTTTTTCAACTATTTCTAATATTTTCCAACTATTTAAGGATAATGTTACTTTTTCTTTCAGACGAACATTAACCCAGAAACTACTGAGCTTCCCAATGCAGGCTAGCTGTGCTTCAGCAAGCAGCCAGCTCAAGACTCATGCAGCCTCCCAGGCCTGTTTTGGAGGACTAAGAAGGAATGAAGTGGTACTTTTCCCTTAGAGTGAATTTCAACCTTAATGAAGGGTGCATCCCTTTGGATAATGAACTGTCAGCATCATTGCAGTTAGCAACTCTGTTGGGTGAGTACACAGGACTTCTTTCTTGAATAGAACAAGGTATGTTTGGGATGAGCTCTGCTCAACTGATTGCTTCTTACCTCCTCCTTAAGCAAACCTGCAGTTTGAAGGACCTCATGCATTCTAACTGGTAACTCATCCACAAGAGGGAAAAGCAGGTAAGTCACAAGCAAAACAATGTTTTCCAAGAGGCAGATTAAAGTGAGGATGTATACAGCACTTTGATCACTCTGTAAACGTAATGCTATTCCCTGATTCAACACAGAGCATAAAGGAAGGAGTCTTTAGTCCAGTATGTGTTTTAGAAGGTAATTCACATGGCTGTAACATAATTCTGCACACTTTGAGAACAAGCAGTACGTGCTTCCCCTCAGCATGGGTGAGGCCTTGCTGTGAACTCAGTAATGCAGTAGAAGCACAATTTGTGTGCTACAAACTGTAATGCATATAGGCCTGCTTACTCTTAATTTGTTTCTCCCTAGCCAGTGTGCAGAGTGGGCAGAAATGGTTATGGATCTTGTTTGTGGCTAGATTTCATAAAAGCATGTACCTACCTGTAGATGCTGTGAGAAGAATGAAARGTTCTTCACGCAAAGTTTCACTGTCTTTTCTAAACTTCGAAACAGCTTTTCTTCCTTATTAAAAGTCTGATCTTTCACCTAAAATAGATGTTTGMACCTTTACTTTGGCAGTAGGAAGGAGCCTTGCTAATGAAAGGAAGGCTTGGAACTTTGTCGGAAATATCTAAAACTTTCCTTCAACATCTCCTTTTCAAGAAAGATTCTCTAATTTTCCCCAAGCTAACTATTCCAGCTTTCTTCTAAGAGAAGTTGAGGGGCTACATGACAGCCACCTTATTTTTTGCTAAGCGTTTTGGCAGGAGGGTACTAAGCACATCTGTATCAGCAAATCCCTTCATTTGCTCTGGACTAATGTCCCATTTGTGAAAATGTTGGTAAAAAAGAAAGCTACCACTACTGTCATGGCCCCGAGTGCTGGTTTTGGTGGCTGCTGGGGCCATTTCTCAGGAGGGCTGCAGGTGGTGCTGTTACCTCTAGAGCAGGACCTGCTTTTCTTGCCTGGTCATCTCACCTAGCTGGGAATGGGGTGGTTTTCTGCTCTCTGAAGAATCCCAGTGAATAAGTTTCTACCTGACTACTTTTGTTTTGAAACCTATGAGAAATCAAGGTGGGTTTCCAGTGGCTTTGCTGTAAGCATTGCAGTGTCTCAGATATAAACTGTGAGCTTTCGCAGTCTCCATAGGGTGTGGAGGGCTGAACTTTTAGCAGATATGCCCTATTTTGAAAGCCATTTGCATCTGTTTGCAAATGGAGTTTGCAAGCTGGAAAAAATATGTATTTTAATCTAAACAACAGAAAATAGACTGATAAAGGGAAGAAAAGGCTTAACTCTTCTTACACTCATGGAGCTACATTTGAATCTCTTATACTTTGTGTTCCTATTTGTAATGGAGTTTGGTGGGAAAAACAAGGAAAATACCAGAATTTCCCCTGTGCATATAAATGAATAGAAAAATGAATGTGGGTAGTTTGCGTCAGCCTAGGGGGGGGGAAACCGCTGATCAAGAACAAAACAGGGAAAAAAAAAAAAATCTTGAAAGGTCACATCTAGAAAGAAGTGACTGTATCAACTGTCTTGTGTAGTGAGATGCACCAGATACCATTGTCAAGGTCAGTTTTAGTTGATTTTATTTGAGATTTAGATATAAGACTTTGTAAAAAAGTTTTTCCTGACAGCTTTCRAATTACTTCAGAACTATGAGGGAGTATTTTATCTGGGGCCACCCACTGGATTTATGACAAAGTTCTTTGTCCCTGTTTTGACAGTTATAGTCTTTTACATGTTACACATGTAGAGGCAAACAGATTGCTTTGATCAGAAAATAAGTGTTATCAATCTTCTATGGTAAATTCAGGATTGAATGTTATGGTGTAGACTGAGGGACTGAGCATGTTATCAGCACCAGCTCCACTCATTGCCAGCTGATCTCAGCATGAGCTTCATAAAACTGCTGGTCACTTCCTCTCTGAAGATGTTACAAAAACTTAGATGCAAAAGGAAAGGTATAAAACACACTAGGTTATTCTCTCTTTCACTCAGAATGATCTTTTTTGATCATTCAGAAAGTGACTTTATGGATGATGCAGAAAAGCAAAACCCCAAATCTATTTCTAATCATTGGGGTGGAGGGGGGAAGAGGGGAAAATGTGCAAAACCAGAACTGCCAATGCAAATGGGAGAGTTGGTACCTGAGGCTCTCCTCCTGTCAGTATTTTCAGATGGCTGGTGACCCTCTTGGACTTCTTGCTAATGGAGTGAATATTCAGTCGGGAGAACTTTTCTTTAAGGGATTCATCATCATCACTTCTCTTATACTTCAGTACTGCAGACAGAGAATTTCATAACATAAATAATATCCCAAGGTTCACAGAGTTGGCCATACAAATATGAAGCCATTGAGGCCATATGAAGTGACTGATATCACTTGCAGTAATCTCATGTGAAAATACCTGAGATGATGAAAACCTTGTTATTAATCCTTGTCTTGGGAAGAGTACTAAGGCTTCAAATGACAAGTCTGTAAGAAATCACTACTGTCCTAATTATTAGGACAACTGCATTACTGCCGATGAACATAGATATACATGGATTTTGTCTTTCATTTTTTTATGGAGTCTGTGGCCCCTGTAAGATAACATAGCTGGTAGAGGACATGCAGCATCAAGACATTTACTTACTTTTGTAAAGCTTAGCGTAGAGCTTAAGTAGCACCCACCAAAACTGCAGTATGACTGAACTTGAAACTCTCTTTAATCTCATGCCTTTTTCTTACCTAAGTCTTTCCTCCTTTTGAATTCATTAATGTTCACATTAATGTTCTTCATAGCAGAAAGGGCATCTTGTAATGCCTTATGGTCAGGGTGAGAAGCAGGAGTTGAATTCAGGAGTTCACAGAGTAACAGTGGATATTTCATCACCCGTTGTACTGGTTTGATCATCAGGGAWCCCATGTCCATTAGATTTGGCTTTCCTCTGTAATTTATACAAAAAGAAATTGTCACAAACTCCTTTTAGACAAAAATTTTTCRTTATTGTTTTCAAGTTATTTAAGCTGTTGCTGCTTCTACTGTTCAGTTAAGCTTTCAGCCACACAAAATACCAAAACCAGAGCACCACTTTGCACTGAGTCATAGAGATGCAATTACCACTTATGTCAAAAGTAAGACACATCTGTCAGGGAACATGGGCAGTTGTAAATGAAACCATCTTCTCACCCCCTCAGTGAGACAGCTCTGAGTTTTCTGTATTTTCAGCAATTTGCCAGACTATTGGTTAGACGTTACCTCTGAAATTGTCCCACTCAGTCTGAGGGGGTGTATATGGCACAACTTAAATACCATGACACCAAAGAAGGGAGACGTAGGTGGAAAAAAAACAAATAACAGGAAGTTTAAGAAATGCATGTAAGTGGGGGTGTAAGCAGTGGCTATTACATCCTGTTATGGCCCTTCAACACTGTAATGTCTCATCCTATGAGTAACTGGGATGCCTCTGTGTGCTGCTGCATCCTTCACAATGCCTCCTACCTTGCCACTGGGACCCTTTTACCTTCTGTATTTCCCTACTGCATTCCAGTAGGTTATATCTAATGGTTAGAGGCTGTGCAATTTGCAGACCAGTTCTTCCAAATCTGGAAGGAAACACAGAGAGAGGGCAGGCGTGTCCATGGGCATTTTCACTTCCTTCCCTGGGGCTGCCAGCCCCAAAGGGCCCTGGCAAGGCAGGGAGCACCAGGGGACCAAGCCCTGCGGTCGGGGCTGGCGGCCGCTCGGCCTGTGACTTRGTCTTTGCCTGGGGAAAGCTGTTCTGCTGCAGTGGCACAATTTTGAATTTTGCCACCTGTAAGGATGAGGACAAACACACTTTCTTGTACTTGGGCCACAGATAACAAAATTCAATGTTAGTGGGGAGCTTCAAACTAGCCCTGCTCCCTACTACTTCTGTAATGCTGCAAAGCTGAGCCACACAACAGCAGCAGCAGCTCACGTTGTGCTTCTTGGCAGCTCAGTGCCAGAAGGATCTGTTTCCCCTCCTTATGAGAGCACCCTCCTGAGCAAACTGGGAAATGCTCTGCTACCAGCGCTGGTGTGACCTGTGGGCAACCCACAGACCTCCCCTTGGAAACTCAGAGTGAACTCCTGGCAGCAATGCAGGACCAGAGCACAGGAACACAGACCAGAGCTTTCCCTTTGCATGCCTGAAAAGGCTATCTTGGAGAGAAAAGGGTTGCCAAAAGTGAGTACAGGCACCATAATGCTAGAGGGAGAAGGATTTCTGAATGTAGAAAGATAAGGAAATCACACAATATAGAAGGAAAGTGCAAAAAGCACCATTTGGTTTTGCAGGCTGCTATCTATTGTTCTGTGTAGCAGGAGGAGTAAAAGAAGGGGAAAAGGCTTTCATTCCCACTTTTATAGATGTATGTATATATAAATAACAAGAGCCAATCCTTACAGCTGACTAATTAACTGACAATTTGAATGCCTTTGAAAAGAGGCATCTGCATATTTAAACCATCTCTCTCGCAGAGCCATTATCCGTAAAAGTTCTGCATGGGAAAAAAAATTAACAGTAGATGCCTTTTAAGGCTTTTTGATGTCTCTAAACTTTCTCCTCATTTCAATACTGCTCACTTCCCCTGTATCCTACATTAAATATAGAGAGCTATTTTCCCTTCTTTCAGTTTCTGGCAGCAATAATGTAGGGGAGAAAAAAAAACTTAAATTGTTATTGTTTTCTCTGAAAAGGCCCATGAATGCAAATCTATAAAAGCTGCCTCATGAATGGGAAAAGTCTTCAAGTGTCTTCTCTTTATATAGTTGCACTTTGGACAGCTGCCCAAGTGATAAACAGCCCTCTGTTCACATATCTGCATGACAGTCTAGCAATATGGTCTGGAAGATAGTAGGTTTGTTATAAGATAATGACTCCCTGGGGCTACTAAATGCTGCGAAGTTCAACTCATCTGATTGTCCCCAGCAAGACTATCTGCTGATAATGACTCTCCCCAGATAAGTCCCATTTCTGACAGGACCCTGGCAGGACGTGGCCTTGCCATGCAGCCGAAACAGATGTGTAACAGCTGGCGACATCCATCATGCAGAAAATAAAGTTGCTAATTCATTTGCACTGCTACCTCGGCCACCCCGTCTTACCGTGAGTTTAGCAAGTATTCTAGGCYGTAAGTAGTTGTACTAATCCTGTTGCAAATTATTTCTGTGGCTCTGCAGTAAACGTGGCTGTGTTAACTGCAGTGAGCTTCGACACATCCCGTTTCTTCTTCCACGCAACAAAATAAGGTCTCAAATACAAAAAAAGAGTCCTAAGAAAGCATGTTGTGGAAATCTATGCTGAGATAGGTGGTTTGATACCGTTTCACATTCTCCCCTCCTCTCGCAGGTACTTCCAGTGTAGAACACGAGAGCCAGTATGATATATTGGGGCTGAGCCTGGTGTCATACTCTGCTTGGCAGTTTGGGAGCTGTACATGCACCGTAGCTTGCAAGATGATTTAAAAACTTGGGCTTTATGGTTTACTGGGTGTGAGTCGAGTCCATTTTAGTACAAAACACGTAGGGGAAATAATTTACCCTGCCTTATGGTTCTCATGCAAAGCCAGGGAATTCAGAGGCTGCACAGCTGTAAATCCAGGCAGGAGTTAACCTATCCTGCTGACAGCAAAGGGCAGCGTTGGTATTTATGTAATTGTTTTCTTTAACATGCTTGAATGTAAAAGGATCTGGGACCAGTGACATTGCAGATGGGTTAGGGTGAGCTACGCTCTACTTCCTAGTTCAGCATTAAGTCAGTTTTTAGGCACAGTCCTACCCAGCAGCTGCCGAGACTCCACAAGTTCTACACATGGGAGATGACATTTCTGAGTGACTTTTTTGATAGTTTTCTGGTTAGGGAATCATGTAATTGCAGCAAGTTGTATCCTAGACTCTATTAGAAAAAGTGTTTGAAGGAAGTAACTGGACATTTATTTCTGAATAGGGTTATGAAAGTCAGAGCAGGCAGTCTTGTGCTATTTCTCTGTTGCTATCTTATATGATCTTATGGGTATATTTTACATATCTGTATCCCCCTTAAAGCCCCAGGTCTCTGAGAAAGAAGATCCAAGATTTTCTTTATTGAAACCCTAAACCAAAACACTTTCTTAGTGTTGCATGAAGCTCAAAAACCCTATCTTTAGAGGTTGAAAATGCAATCCTTCAGTGCCTGTTTATTGATCAAGATTATTTTTACACTGATCTCCTTTTTGATGTGTGACTGACAGATTGACAAATTCTTCGACCTTACAGATGTTCYTCTCCTGCCCACAGAAAGGACACATGGCCTTTTCTTTCTTAATATTTCTGCCTGGGACTTAATCATTTTCTTCAGTTCAGCTAACCCTTTCTTTGGCCTCTCTGTGCAGGTAACTTGTGGATTTGTTGCATTTCCATCATGTTGACCTGCTGGATGTCCAGAAACTGCAGCCTTGGACTCAACTCTCTTTTAAGGCTTTCCAAAGAGACAACATTTGGCTCAGAAGTCCCTCAACCACAGCTCACTGGAGACTGGGCAAGTACTGTGGCAAAGCGTGATTAGACACTTGTTCTCTTCTAATGTTCTTCCAGGCCCTTTGTCAGAAGGAAAATCCTGGGAAAGATGAACCTCTTATGCTTGGGGCTACAGARAGTTGTCACTTCAGAAATAGCTTTATATACAAACCTAATGTATGTTTAGTAGGTTTACCGAGGCCTGTACAAAATGATTTCAGGACTCCTGGACTTCAAAGCCCTCACTGTGCTCTTGAGAAGTGCCCCTGAGAACCTCAGAACTCCCTGGGCAGGTCTAATAGACAGCAAGGTGATAATAAGGGGGCCCTTAATGGGTTGGCAAGCAGATTAAATAGCTTCACAAAGCACAAGTTTGGGAGGATGCTGCAAAGCTGGTGCAGTGCTAATTGGAAAAGCAGTCAATTRCAGAAATTAAAAGTGAAGCCTTTGTCATTTATGTCCTGGAGAAATCTATGGGTTATGCTGAAACAAAATGCTTGTGTTCTTAATATTTCCAAATATGCAGTTTTAAGTATATTTAAGATAAAAATAATTAAAATATTATTTTACACTTGAAAAAGGCATAGTACTTACTCTTTGTCGTATATCTTTCTGTAAAAGGAGAAAAAAGAACACATATTAGCTTCCCCTGAAAGGATATATACCAATCATGGGCCGGATTTGCTGATCCACTTCAGTGACACCGAGCAGCCATAACTGGCCAGTTAAGTGAGGTTTATGGCTGCTGTGTGTCAGCACAACTGCACGAAACGGCCAGAGGGCACCAGTGAATCTGGCCCTATATCTTTTTGAAAAGACAGGCCAAATGAGAAAGGACTGTCAGGAACCTGGCTTTACTTACCCTTCCAACAGTATTAAGACATGTTATTCTTATACAGTTAAAACATGTAATTCTTAGGCTTTATAAACACTTCCCTCTATTTAAATATAAATGAGAAATCTAAATGAGAAAGAATCGTTTCAGTCTTTTAGGATATAGATCCAATAGCTATGCTAAGTTCTTTTTGTATGATACAGTTTCAGCTGAAACCTCTTTATAGTTGAATAGAGCCTATATACGTAGTGAAAACAGCAGGGAGATACAGCTCAAGTTTGGAAACACTCAGATATGCACAAAGAAAGCTRTCTTTATGGTGTGATTAAATTTAGAGAAGATGATCCAAATGCATGGGAACCAAAATGTCCCCCCTGCCTTGTCCACAAGGACTGAGTGTGAGTCTGAAGCAGCTGCTTTCATTGCTTCTGTGCTGTCAGCTCTGGGAGTGCGTGTGGTGTCTCCCTGCCCTTATAATAGTTGGCCAAGCTCCTTCAGACTGAAAGCAGCGCAGGTAGTTGCCATTATCCTTTCATTTTTGCCAGCTGCATTTCTTTGGCCAAGCTAGCAAGCAACATCCCCGGCTTCCATAATTGCTGCTGAAACTGGGAATTCTGCGCATCTGGTTTTTACACACATTTCCAAGGCAGGTACCTACATCTTGGGAAGGAATTTCTCGCCTCAGTCAGCAGGAAGAATGGGAATCTGGGCCTGGCTAATTAAACCTGATTTGCCTGTACAGATGTGCAGAGTGCCACACTCAAGATGCTCACAATACAGAAGTCATTTTTAACACAGCAGGTGCAGTTTAGCTGAGGAAGAGAAGCCCACAGTAAAGTCAGCCCTTTTCACCTTTTTGAAAATGTGACAATATTCTTCCCAAGGGAAACAATATTTAMGAAGTAAACACTGCTCATGAGTAGCAGTCAGTGGTCCCTGAATACACTRTATCTCTCAATGGAAAACAGTCTGTAACTTACTCGAGAAGGGTGCTGCATGAATTTCCTCCTAAGACAAGTATTCTCTAACAAGTAGTAACAGGTCTAGATAACCACAGCTCCCTATTTGAATGTGTACTTTCAGGCTTAACATTTCAATTGGCTGCAATTTTTAGCTACYGGGGAAAAAATACATAGTAGATGTAATGGTGGGGTTTTGATGGTTTGTGTGTGTGTGTGGGTGGTTCCCCTCTCCTCCCGGTTTAAAGGCTCATAGGAAAGAACAAGATAAAGGCTTCATTGTGAGGTAGTTTTTGTCACTTCCTGCTAGCCAAGGCTACAATGGCTCAGCAGAAAATATCCTTTCTGTTCACAGATCCCAGCTGTGATACTGGAACGGGTGCTTCTCTTACTGCTCTAGAATCGAAGCGGCAGCCTCTGCCCTTACAGGCACTATCTTTTAACCTTATTTCCTTCCACAGTTTCTTGCCTCAGCAGTGGGGATGAGTGAATGACAGCTGAAGCTTCTCTTGATTAGATGGAAAAAATATTGTAGGAGTCAGCAAGTGAAACACCCCCTTAGGGAAGATRCCTGGCTATCCATTAGCTTGAAAGTCGAAAATCTATTTCTTCYAACTTACAGCCTGCTAAAGCAGGGTAGCATCCTGCACTTGTACTTTCTTAGGTATTTAATAACCAGACATGTTGCCTTATTACAAAGAAGCCTTATTTTTGACACAGCTGGTCTTCTAAGTAAATACTTCTGGTTTTATTTGTTAATATGTTTCTCTAGTAGCTTTTCCAGATTTCATTCAGATATATTCCTTATGCCCTAAGTCTTAACACCTCTCTACAGACTGGTCATTAGCTTAAGTGTAGCAGAAATGTCTGTCATGGGTGCACATGCCAATAATTGATAGTTTTACACATCTCCTTGGGAGCATGCAACAGGGGCCCTTTCTAGAGGTCGACTTCTGATCTGAAATGCAGCGCTTCAAGGAAAATGAAGGTGAAAGAGGATTTGCAGGGGGGAAGAGAAGTGCTCTCTCTGGAAAGGGTCTCATGGATCACATGACTGGATTCAAGGGGAAGTTACACTGGAGGAAAGATCCATTACTTTGCTGCACTCCAGTTCTCACCAGGATTTTTATCCAGAGCTGGAGACGGAGGCAAAGAAACTAAGCCGTTTTTGCTGTCTGAACATGACAGCTTCCTTCAACACCAGTCACTTTCAGAAATCCTCATCTGCAGGTATCCAGCACTGCAATAACTCCTTGTCCTGGGGACCTATAGCTGGGGCACAGAAACACCATCGCGTATTATTTTAATTCCAACAATAGAATTGCTGAAAATGGGAGCAGGATGTTTCCTAGGAGCTGGGCAAGGTGCTCCCAGCAGCCCATTATATGATGCAGCAYTTTTTTTGCCAGTATGGGGCACTGAAGCTAAGGGAACAGAAACCTTTCTTGTGCTATTTTTGGCCGTCTTAGAGAGAAAGAAATCTAATCATGGCCTCTGGCTTGTCATCTTCTCATGAAAGCAGCATAAGCCAGAGCTCCCAGCAAGCCTCATAAAACTCTGGATTTACAGGAGACCTTTCATCTACATCCATTTAAAATGTTCCCTGCCAGGCAACTGACTATGGATGGAAATCATCATTTGAAAAGATCTTACTTTAAGGACTGTACACAGTGTCTTAAATGCTGTTTCAGTTCTTCATCCTTTTCATAGGATTCCAGCATGGTGTGTGCATCATCGTACCGATAGCAGTAGATTTTATATGTGTCTTCTAGTGGGCCTTTAATCTGCAAGAACACTTCCCCTGTTAAAGAGAAAAACAAAGCGTGTCAAGCCAGACAACAGCGTCTCAGAAGGAGTTTTATTATTCCACCACATTAGCCGTGAGCTAAAAAGGCTGGTTTCCACTTTACTTTCCTCAGAAATGATCTGGTGTGTTTATGTGCATTATTTATTACATGTATTTCTCAGCTGCTTGTCTTTGTTGTAGCCAGGCAGCATTATATCAGTGTTAATGCACAAAAACTCCCTCAGGAAAAGGGAGGAAATCTCCATACGCTGCACTCCTTCACACACAGCCCCCTAATTCACTGCCCCAGCTTAATGCCCCTTCTATGAAAATCAACCAGCACAGCTTAACTCCTAAAGTGTGAGCATTTTTTGTTCTAGGCTTTAAGCATGCTAATTTTCCTTTTGACTTTTTTTTGAACTTGAATGAACTTAAATGAGTTATCACAGGAATAATGACTCCATTTCCCATTAGCCATTTCACTTTTATCATCTGTTTTGCAGAATCCTGAAATGGCAGTTGTTATGGCCTAGACTAGAGGGTTTTTTCACATGACAGAGGAACAGCCTCCACTTGTCCTCTAATTAAATACAACCACAGTCAGTTACAGCCATTTCAATAGACTATTTCAGTTTATAAACAACTGAAAGGRGAAAAACATTTACATCTCCAGTCCCTTACAACACCATTTCTTTCCTSAAAGAACAGTTGGGATTTTTAGAGGCACTAAAGTAGTATTACACTCACTTTATATTTAATTCTAGTGCCTGATTCTCTAAGCCTAGAATTCCTGTGCTGGTGCCTGTGTATGTGAGAAATACTATGTGACTGGAAAAGGCAGGCTTTTCCCCTTTTGCCAAGATACTCATTCTTACACCCATATCTGATCAACATCCTTGCAAATGCATCTAATAAACAGCCACCACAGTGAAAAACTACTGTCTGAAGCACTTATGAAAAATTACATGCGTATGGTAACCAGTCAGATGTGTTTGAAGCATTCCTGTTGAGTTACAGCGAAGCTGATSAAAGTTAAAAGCCAAGCACTGCCACTAATTGGGTGCTCTCCGTTCATTTGCGGGGCGAGCACAGAGCTGTCAGGCATCCTGCATGTTTCATCCTGACCAGAGCGGGCTGCTCCACAACACGGTGCAGTGAACTGCTCCGTCTTAAAGTGAAAAATGAGTCAGTTACCACAGTAACACAGCTCGGGGTTTTCTTCCCCTAGCAGTGAAGGTTAACTGGGCTGTCTCATGCACGGTGGTTTCAAGGTGTGAATGAGGGAACAACAATGATTGAGCTGAGACCGCGGAAGTTCATTTTAGTTAGTGTAGGGCCGCAGTCAGAAAAGCACCAGCATCCCATACTCAGATGCTCTTTGGCTGTCTCACATCTCCGTCTCCTCTGCCTCTTGCTGAATGCTAATGCTGACTGCTGGAAACACACCCTGCATCCCGGCGTTCCCAGGAACTGGGAATAAAGATTCCAGCGCTGTATGGGATCTCCAGCAAGCTTCCCTGCGATCCTGCTCCCTGGGCACCTGCTTCTCAGGGCTGCTGCCTTCCCACAGCTTTCCCTAACTTCAGCCGGAGCACCAAGTGCTCAGTGTGGCCCTTAGTATGCGAAACCTACCAAGAGAGGTCATATTTTCCATGGCAAAAATGCAAAATGCAGACTTACTGCTTGTTTCATCATACACTAGAGGCAGAAAATTATCATGTTCTCCTCCAGAATGGAGAGRTGAACAATATCTGTTCATTAATGCCTCGTCCCTTGATGACAAATATTTTTGCTGATGCTAAGTGATGAAAAAAGTGATGTGCTGGTTTCATAGGCAGGTCCGTCTCAGAGCAGGCATATTTCAAGCCTGAAGCTCTTCTTGGTCCTGCACTGTATGGCCAGAACCTGCTGCCCTGGGCAGACCACTGTGGGCTTGCTATATGGGCCAAAAATGGATTGTTTGGGGGCACAGGTTTAAACATACTCTGAATTCTGTGCACACTCTGATGAAACCATATTTGCTTGATGCCTACTCTTGAGTGTGATAGTCAGACAATCCTGACGAAAAAATCCTAGGAACAAGGCCTGACCAACAGAAACAATTTCTCCCTATGGCTTTCAGTGGAGCCTTCTGCTTCAACGGCAAAGGAAGATGGAGAAAGAAGGAACAGAATGACAATAATGAAGCTAGGATAACACCTAAACCATCATATTCCTCCACACACAGTGACTGGAACAGAGAGGGAAAAAAAGAGAGAATCGGAAAGGGCAATTGTGTCTCTGCTGTGCATAGCTTTAGAAGACCAAACAACACAAGGTATGTGTCTACATTAGCATTATAGCTCAGATTAGGAGAGTGCTCTCAGTAATTCCTGTTAGAATATGTTAAATCTGTCAGAATATGATGGGTACATTAAACAGATTGTCACCAGCCCACTTTTTCCAGGGACTGGTTTTAACAACCTTTACACCGACTGTGAGGCTTCTGAAGACAAAAGGATCCTCTCCTATACTCTTGGAGGATGACAAACACTAAGTTACTGTTTATAGTCATGCAGTCATTCCCCCTGCTCCTCTCTTAATTTTGGGAAGAACTGCTCACACCTTATTTTCCAGTTCTTTCCTTGTCATACTTTACCCAAGTCTCTGATCTAAAATCCCATACATTCTCGTGGCTCTTTGTCTGGTTCTGGGGAAGCACACCTCACAAACTGATGAAATTGTCTGTCTTCTTCTGGATGTGGCAGGGAGCTAAGAGGATGATTCCCCTTGCTGTGAAGAAAGCCACTTCCTGCTAGAACAGAACATTGCTTATTAAGGGTATGACTCATCGTGATGCACTTTTTATTGAAATATTGCCAAACAACAGTCTCATCAAACCATGTTAAGCTGTTGCCCTGGCAAATCAGATTGAGATGTGCTAGGATTAATGCATTTTCCCAAGCCTTGTATGCTTCAGAATCATGTTACTTAGTCAAAATGGCAACTGATAATCTTTTGCTCCATTTATTTGGCAAGAGGAGGGGCTCTTTCTGCAGCATGCTACGTGTGGTCTATGGTGTATATGGTATATGAGGAAAGAATCTTTCTGACCTCTGAATCACAGCTGAAAAGTTTTTAAACTAAACTGGGTGGCTTTACTGAAGCAAATTAAGAACTCTCACCTGATCCTTTAAAGCGGCTCAGCTACTGCCTCTGCATTTAAGCAGCAGTTAAGGGAGAGCCAATGGACAGTAACAGACGTCTCTCCAGCTGTGTCGGAGGAACAAGYGAATAGATCACAGCCCCAGCATTCCTGTCCTCAACTGCAGAGCACGTGATTGCCGTGACAGAGCCAGGGGTAATCCACTTACTAGAAATAGCCATAATCCGAAAAGACATACCTACACAGTTACAGCTTTCTGTGCTGACCACGTCCATGTTAAAAACACTTAACCATCTCTTGTGTGAATTATAACGTATATAATTCTATATATAGATAATAGACTATAGGTGGGGAGGATATAACAAGGGGAGTAGGCCTGAGGGTAAAGGGAGGTTAAAAAGGTACGTTAGGAGTGATAAAATTATCAGAATCTCCTGGATGATTGAAAGTATTAGAAGTTACAAAGAAATGCCCTTAAYTTGCTTTACGTTTYCCCAAAACTTTTCCAATATTTTTGTGAAATATTATTGAAAGGAGGTAGAATTATTGTGAGCTATGAAATTGGAAGGAAAACRTCGTCCTTATTTAGGACATCTCCTGCAGTATTTGAGAGCTGTTGCTGTCCCTGTTTCGTAGCAAGGTCATTTCTGTCAATACCATCCAGATGTCTGTCCTCAGGGTCTGTCTAAACATGGTTTTCCCTGCGAGCAGGGCCCCACTCTGGTGCCTTCACCTCCCTGTTTATTTTCTCTTGTTCTCCTCCCACTGCTTTTCAGTGTATTTTTCTTGATTCAACTCTCACATTCCATCAAATTTTGGATTTCTATCAGTTTAGCTCAGAAAGAAAGCAGCATGTATGCCCACTCCAAAGTACTGCTGTTGATTTTTCTTGTTTTCATTATGTTTTAATTGTTTTAGGTATTCATAACATTTGTCTTAAGGAGTATTTTGATATGTATGAGGCACAAAATGTCTAACATTAGGTGACCTTGCCATGTATTTCCCTGAATATCTACTGCTCAGGAGTAGGGTGAGAGTAAAGAGTGATCTGGAGGTCTTCAAAACCTGCCTGGATGCCACCCTSTGCCACGTGCTGTAGGTGTCCCTGCTTGAGCAGGAGGATTGGACTAGATGATTTYTAGAGGTCCCTTCCAACCTCAACCATTCTGTGATGGGTRTTTACCTTGTGTGTGTGATGTATTTACTACTCCAATCAGTATTTTTGTGCTTTGCTTGAATAGAAAATTACAAATATGCAATCTAAGAGAAAGTCTAAGTATCAGCAGAGTTGGGTAATATCAGGTTAGGTGAAAATGATATTATCAGTACATGGCCTAACTTGAGTGCCGCAGTTTTGCTGCAGTCAGATGTAATGTAAGAGCTGGTCTAAGTGTCAGCAGAGTTAAGTAATATCAAACTAGATGCAAATGATATTATCTATCTGGCATAACTTTGATGCTTTAGTTTTTACTCAAGTTAAACKCACTCTCTCATTCCCTCCTTCCCCTCAACATCCAGAAGGTTTGAGTCAGAGCACCACGATCAGGCCTGACACGGCAGACTGACTGGAGAGGCTCCACATTCCATGTTTCACTTATTACTGCAGACACCTGGAGGCACGTTAGTCTCTGCAAGTGGTACTAGCTAAGTCTGATGAAGGTAGTGGGCAGGAGAGCCTTATATTAATCCTTTCACGTGGCTTTGTAGAACTCAAGAGGATGCTAAACATACCGATTACTTGCATGGGTGGCTCCACATCTGCCGTGGCTTCCTCCAACAGTGACAGCAGTTTGGCTGATATTCGATGGACCGACTCGATGTTGCCGAACAAGCCGTCGACGTCCAAGCGAGCCATCTAATGGAATGGATAAATATTAAGCAGCTACTGACAAAGGATGAGGAAGGACACTGTGTATTACAGACCTTCTCTTGCTAATCCTTGAGTGTTCAACACTCCAGGAAACGCCACTTCTGCAAAACTTCATGTAAACATCCTTCTTGTGACTTCAAGGACACATAGGCAGTTTTCAGATTAGCATAACAAAAGGTATTTTACCAAGGGCTTTTAACTTATTTTGAACTATTCCTAATCTGAATGTGTCTACCCAGGAAGGAAATAAATATTATCATCTGACTAAAGAAAAGATCTTTAGTTGGCTTAAAAAAAAAGGTTTCTATATTTTCCCATAGAGAAGAAGAYGAGTTGCAGAATTTTTGGTTCTTTGACTACCAGTTGCTCCTAGAGGCTGCATGAACTGCTACATATATTGAGACTGGCGTGTGTTCATGCCAGGTATCAAGTATGTAGACTTTCAACAGAGGGTGGTACCATTTGAACTTAGTTATCCTATAAATCCAAAAGTACAATCAACACCACAGAATTTCCACTAAAACACACAGATTTACAATTATAGGCATTAATATAATCATAGAAGTCTTCCATGGAGAATGACTTCAGTGGCTYCAGTGAATTGCACCTGTTTATATCAACAGAAAATTTGGCGCTATATCCCTCTTCATTTTAAAGTAAATGCATATATTTTTTTCAGAACACAGTTTTCATACATCAATAATTAATTTCTGTGCACAGCAGGGTAATAATTAATATGTAAGGACAAGTGGAACTAAACTAATTTTTAACCCTTTGGAAATATGAAACAAATTCACTGCTCTGAGAATTTTTTAAATACTATACATCTCTAAATGCATTCCAAACTTCCCAATAACATAGTTTACCTTAGAAGCGGTCTTAAAACCATGTAGCATTCTTGAAAGGCTTTAAAATGCAGAAGTTATTAAATTAAGGGAGTTACAATCTCTTAAATTACTTTCCTGAATACATCTATGAAAAGACTTCTGATCTCTGCTCCAGCATAATGTCTACAAAGTATTTGGAAATCTATTGTGCATATATATATATGCTTATATACATATCAACATAGACGGTGACAAAGGACAGCATCAGGACATATGCTTTCACTCGGCTTGAAAGGAGCAAAAGAATACAGGAAGCTTGTTCAAAATCCAATATTGTACTTGGTGTTGGCCAGGCCAAGGGAAGAGTCAAGTGCAGAATGCGTCTAAGTGGATGAGCAAGTGAGGAGGAAAAAGAAGTCAAGAAGTCCTTAAAGTTACCCTCACAGATGCCAGCTCTGCTGAAAACAGGTTGGAGCAAACTCGGTAAAGCTTTTTTTTTTTTTTTAATAAAATAAAATAGAATAAAATAAAATAAAATAAAATAAAATAAAATAAAATAAAATAAAATAAAATAAAATAAAATAAAATAAAATAAAATGTTGCAGGAGCTTAAATAGCACAGGCTTCAAGGAAAGTGGAAAGGAAAGAAAGGAAAGTGGATACCATTGGCCCATAAGCTCTTTTGCCTGAAAGATCATTTCTGAGCTATCCTTCTTAAGCTTAGCTTTGCTGAGTAAGATGCAAATCCCACTGGGCTGTCTGATATCTCACTGAAACTGTCTGAGAGGCTGGATGAAGTCATCCTGACAACTGAATATAACCTTGATGTGGAGATCTATGCCATTCCAGGCTGTTACCAAGGGAAATATTGCAGCGGGTTGATACTGCTTTGGAGGTGGCACTAACAGTGTGCCAGGGCATGGTACCAGGGTGATGACTGCCCAGCATCCTGTACTGTGGCACGGAGAAGCCAAAGCTCCTATTCCAGCCCAGGCCTAAYGAAAAGCTTAATAGAAACAGGATTAAAAAGAGGTTGGGTCCGGACTGCTCTCAAGGGAAGCCGTTTCCGTGAGCGCGTTCCCGCTCCAGGATCAATCCCGGCTCCGGCCCCGCGACGCTCGCGCCGACGCTGGCGCTTGCGTTCGTTCCCGTGCAAGCAGMGGGTGGGTGAGGGCAGGCCGTGCGGCCCCGCAGCTTACCTGCGCCTTTCTCAGGGGCTGAATCACCTCCCTCATGCACAGATCGAGGTCGCTGATATAGTCTTTTTCTGTCTGTATCAGCTCTGCAATGATTTTCACCCTCCTGGCCATCATCTGCCTGGCAATTTGGTCTTCGTTCTCCCGGGGCGAGGTGGCAGGGGAGCAGGACCCAGCCTGGGGGGCCATTTTTTCTGTTGAAAAAAAGTATTTAGAGGAGCGTTAGGACTTTGTCATCTTCACCTGCTTGTTGATGCAAGGGACTCCAAGGCCCTTTCTCCCTGGCTCTGCCTTCTCCTCTTAAAAGAAAACCTATCACGGAACACCTCTGCTCGGATATTATATACACAGACAGACATTTTCCATGGAGTATAAGACAGATGCTTGTCACACTGAAATCCAAGGGGGTTCGTACCCCACATTCCCTTCTGCTCCTTTGAAAATACAGCCTCACCCTGAAGTCTGCTATGATCTGGGGGGTAGGATAGGAACTGTGCTCCTGTGAAGGAAAAAAAGAAGTTTGTGTTTACCACACCTAAGCTGCACTGGAATAATCTTTTCTCTGGAAAATGCAGTGTTGAGGTGTGTTTATGGGAGGCTGAGGCCTGTAAGTACTGGAAGATGCTCTTTCAAATGATAATAATGATAGTAATGATGGCAGTGGAACTTGTAATTCTGTTTGAAAGGATCCATTTGAAAGAGATAAAAGAATGACAGGAGAATAAGTCTTTAAAGACTGATAATATTTCTTGAGACGTGAGAGATCATTGGGATCAGGGTAACCTTAACTGTTTTTCCATACTTAACACCTAAAATACCTGTTTTGTTCCAAAATCAAGGAAATGGAAGAGAATCTTGTGCAGACCAGCAGTCTGCACATGTTACCATGTTACCACTGGGCCCATCCTGCTTCTCTGTGATGACCCTCTTCCCTCTTGCTGGCTCTCAAGCCGCTCTGCGGACACTTGCCTCACCTATTTGATGAGCAAGGCACAACACTTTATGTGCCTGCACTGCCAATCTGCGTATTTTCCATTGGGCAAAACACTGAAAGCGAGCAGAAAACATAGTGGGTATTCTGGTGTTTTACTGCCAGCCACAAGATGGTGCAGAGCACCAGCAAAGATGGACACAACATCACCGTTTGCAACCCTGCATTGCCCAGACTGCGGCTTGACAGCCCACGGTTTATTCCTTACTGACAACAGATGGAAATCTTGGATGAGGATGAGGGTCACCTTCTCGTGAGAATGGTCTTGCACGCAGGGCCCCTGGCGAGCAGCAGCCAGAACTCCAGGAGCCGATAACCGGCACTTGGTGTCTTGACACATCGGGTGGATTTTCAAGGGTGGATTTTTGTCACGGGTGCACAGTGAGTGTCGCTGCTCACCAGGCCACGATGGGCAAGGTTCGGGGATTGACAACCTGCGGCTGAACTTGGAAGAAAACCAAGCGACTTGCGAGAGAGAGGGCTCGAAGCTGTCATCCCCTGAAAGCTGTCGACACTGTAAAACCACTGCTGCCTCCTCAGCCCCTTACACAATTACACTGACCACTGAAACTCAGACAAGACAGTGTGGTGGTTAGTATAAAGCAGCCACGAATGTTTTGTCCCCAAGCTCCTACACCGATGTGACAAGATGTTTTCCTCTCCCCARGGTCTGGGCTGACTTCTCGGCTGGATCCTGCTCCTGCGAGCACCCAACGGAGCACCCATCAGCATCCAGCCTCCTCCGCAGGGGGCCGCTCATCCCTAAAGATGTGGGGAAGTGGGAGACACGACCTGTCCTTACTTTGGTGAAAAGTAGGGTGAAAGAAGTGCTGCTAYCACATCGTGGCTCCCCCAACAAATGTCCTGCCAGCGCCTCAAAATGAGACCTCCATGTCAGCTGTGTGCCTGCTCAAATGGGACAGTAGCTACATCTAAAATTGTGGTATGTAGCCATGAACTTGCAATGAACCACAGAACCATCCATTTCCATTCCATTTCTGCACCAAAACCAACGTTTTTCTTGAGATCAGGTGTGAAACAGTGCATGCGTGTGCACACATGCACACATGAGAGTTGCACGGGATAATTCCCCAAGAAGAGCACAGAGGACAGGACCACCTGGAAGGCATTGGAAGTGCCTCCTGGCCTTCGCCACAGCACTGTGGCGATATCGGACAGCACGCAAAGGTAAACACAGGATGCTCGGCACAGGGACTTTCTAATCTTCTCTACTGAGGGCATAACTTGAACAAGATAAAGCCGGCGCATCCCACTCTGGGGTCCAAGCTGCAATTCTGAGAGTGGCTGTTCTTTCAGGTTTATGTCGCTAGATTGCCTTGATCAAATCTGATATCTGAATTATGTCATGGCCCATCTATTACCCTCTTGCATGATAGATAATAATGCCAGGAAATAAAAACTATTCTCAACAGGAAGAAGTAACTGTGAAAAATATCAAGGAGATGCTGTTTCTGCACATAAAACATGTTTTTCTATAAATGTATCCTTTTGTTAAAAGTAATATAATTTTCCATTTCACTCAATATGTTCACTTTTTCATTTTAGACATGTCTGTCTCTACAGAATGCAAGAGCAAGACACTAAAGTGATCATTACAGCCAAAACCTGTGATTTTACATTCAAGCAATTGCTTTTGACCACTTTGAGAACATTAGTAGCTTGCTGAAATCCTTGTGGAACAAAGGAAAGTTCAATGAATGCAGAAACATCAAGTGCATATTTGGAATATTAGCATGCTTGTTTCTACCTGCTATGTGTACTAACAGCCAAACCATTTSAGGGAGGATTAGCAAGAAGAGACCTTGCTGAGGTTTAACCATTTTGGTTAGAATTTGGCTGATTTATCCTTGGAGATGCCAGTTTAGGTGTGTGTGGGGGGGAAAGTTATTTGTTGAATGGTTTATCCATCAAGTATGTCTGAAGACTAGTTTACAGAAATGTGGTTGCTACTTTCAACAGATACAAAAAATGTATAYGAACTTGTAGGTCTGCACTGCTTTTTGGCATTAGTTTGCAGYGGTTGCCTTGCTCCAGGACTTTGCTTTGGTGGGGAAAAGGCAGGCAATGACTTTGGTTTTTCAGCTGATCTACTGAAGGACACAGCTTTAGTCACACAACACGAGAGGTTTCTATATGACGCGGACAAAGCAGCTACACAAATTAGAAAAATAAGAATTTCTGAAAGCATGAAGTCTCCAAGTAGCCCCCAGATGGAGACATCCAGCAGCACAACGGGCGCCCAGAGGAGAAGCGGCTGCGGCGGGTGCAGCCGCAGCGGGAGGGAAGCCACCGGCCCGGGGTCGGGCTGCAAAGGCAGCGGCGCCGACGCCGAGCGCGTTGCGGGCCGCTCCGCTGCGCGAGCTGCGTCTCGGGGACCCGCGGGGAAGGCAAGCTCTGCCCTCGCGCTGCGCAGACAGGGGAGTTTCACCTGGCATGCAGGAGCAGGGTGAAGGCGGGAGCTAAAACCACACGGCAAACAAATTACAAGGTTACTGCATTGTCACGTGTGAAACCGGAGTCTCGCACCACCTTGGATAAAACTATTGTTCTGCAGAAGCGAGYCCTCAGGTAGCCGGTACCCTCAGGTAACCTGCAGATTACACATGGGAACGCACACCATTTTTATCAGGTGGCTTCACCTGTACTGCACACAGTTCTTATGGTGCAAACTGGAAGAACTCACACACGGGCACGCAAATACAGAAGGACTGAGTGGGACGGTGGATAAGCATCCTTCTTTTTGTTTCCACACACATATAACAGCAGTATTGTTCGGGATCAGGATTTCTGCACGTAAGCTGCGGTTAGCCATGCAAAAAGCCCCTTCTTTTTTCAACACAGAAGGGGAATGCTGCCGGACCAGAAAGGCCTTGTGCCAGCGGCGGCGGACGTGGCGCTCGCAGTGCTGGCGGCTCAGATGCTACCCGTGCGCGAGGCAGGCAGGGCCCCGCGGGCGCAGGCACCTCGCGAGGTTTGCCATGGACTAGCTGTGCAGCGTGGGCGGCCCACAGAGTGTTTTGCTCAATACAGTTCAGAAAAGGATCCCTAAACCTCTTGGAGTCCTCATCTTCTCTCCCTGAGCCCAGCTGTTCTTGCAGTCCCTAGGAGCCCTCCTTAGAGAAGTGATGCTTCCATTTGGCTGATGGAAAAGATATATAGAACAGAGATATATATGGCTTGATCCAGGTATTCCTGGACCAAGAATAAATCTGCAAGAATAAAATCCAAGAATAGAAAATACAATCTGGTATAACCATCCCATTAAGCTGCCATTGGATAGTAATGCTTATTTCACCCTGATTTCAAATGAGGCCAACCGTACCTAGTTACCCACGGGATGAACTGGGCGGGGGGGGCGGAACTCTAATGTTTGCCAAGCCCTTCCAGCAGGATATAATGGTTACTTTGCACCTTGTTTCCTCTTTAAAAACAAGTAAAAGCTGGAAGCCTCAAGGTCCATTCACACCAGATAAGGTGGTGAAGGAATACTAAAGGAATGGGAGGGGTAACTAAACACAGCTTTCCAACCAATTGGCTTGAGGAGCAAGGACAAATTGTTGCTGCTTGTATCTTCTGGCAAAACATTTACCATTTCAGAGTGATCGGGGCCACTGGACCTGGAGACACCCAACAGCCTAYGCCACCAACAAGGGCTGCAGGGTTTTCTTACCAAAACCAAAGAACTTAAATGCTTTGTGCCAGCACAAACGCTTCCCRTATCTTGAAGCAGACTATCTCTCTCGTAAGAAAAATGGAGCAGACAAAGGCCTGCAGGCGCAGCACATCATCCGCGCTGGTGGGTAACACATTAGGCCTGTGATCCAAGATCATTACTATCAGATGCCGGCACATCTGGCGCACCCAAATGCGATCCAGATCAGGCCTTGGCACCRCGCTGCATTTCTTTCTGTTGATACAGTGAGCTCACGGCAGAGGAATTTCTATCGGCTGTAGATTTTTACTGCGAGGATAAACGACTCCTAATCCAATATAAAGCCCGCAGGTACCTTGTTAACCCATCAAYGTTTTCCTTAACGCATGTGCCTAAGCAGGGGGAGCCTGTGGCAGAGCAGAGCTTTGCGATCAGTGGCCGCGGCAGCCTTCAGCTGGTGGCAGGAGCCGTAAAGCCGGATTTACCGTCTTGTTGGACGGCTGCCATAGACATAACCCAAGGCTGCCGTGGCTGCGGCGGCTTCCTCGCCCTCCCGAGCGCCCAGGGGACACTTGGGGCGCAAAAACGCAAGACTCGATACGGCGAAATCTCCTGCTTTTTGTGGGATCCCATTCCAGGCACCACATCACTTTGCAGGAGTGCTAAGTTACCTTGCCAGGGCAAACCCATCACGAGTAAAGCTGCTCTTCTGGAGAATCAAATGCATTTTCAGCACAGCCTTGCCTGCCCAGACACATTAATCTCTGCTTACACCCCAAAACTCCTGCAATGGGGGCTTTCAGGGCAGGCCTGACTATATGAGGATTTCTCATAGTCCTATTGATTAGCTATCAGTAGGAAGGAACCAGGTAATCAATGAACCTCTTTGTTATTTTCAACAAATGCGGCCTCCATATAAATCGCATTACTTTCTGTTTTATTATTTCATTTTCTGCTTTTATTGTCTCTCTGAAGGAACGCTATTTCCTAATTAAATGCATCAAAGCCATAATATAGTAACCTGAAGTATATTACTATTTTATTTCCCAGTAAAGGATTATTGCCACGAGAGTGACTGTCGCTAGGCGCTTTATGTCGCTATTAGTAATGAATGTTTATATTATAATATTACACAAAACCCTCATTTACGATGGTATCAGGGTTTAAGAACCTGAAAGCCCACGGACATTAGTCAGTTTGTGTTCCAGAGCACTCCTGGAAACAGCCACACACTTTTTTAACGTGGTTTTACTCGATTTATGGCATTGCATTTAATTTTTGATTGACAGGTTCATTGCTGACATCACTAGACCGTTTCTGGTGCCGATGCGGTCTGGGCCTCGGAGCAGACCGCTGCGTCCTTTGCAACGGCACAGCGTGGATCAGCGGATCCGCGCAACGCGGCGTCGAGGTCCCGCGGCAGCCCGGCGCGCTCCGCGACGCTCCCGCTACCTTGCAGCCTCTGGCTGTACTCGCTCCTGTCCGACTGACTCCTACGCAGGGTGCCGTGGTCCCCGCCGGCGGGGCCCTCCACCACGGGCTCCGTCCTCCTCCTCTCGCCCAGGTAGAGCTTGTGCCGCAGCAGGGCCAGGCTCCTCGCGGGGCCATCCCCGCTGGCCATGGCCGGCCTTGGCGCAGAGCGGAGCGGAGCCCGCCGGCGCGGCGCGTGGGGCGGCGTGTGGGGCGGCGGGCCCGGCCCTGCCACCTGTGCCGCGCGGCTCCACCCCCGCGAGCCCGCGCCCCGGGCAGCCTTTGCCTTCCCCTGCGGCGCTCCGGCCCGAGGGCTTCTCCAGAGGCCCGCCGGGAGCAAAGGGGAAGCAGGGGCAAGGGCCGGAGCGGAAGCGGCCGGGCACGAGGCCCCCACGCTGCCCCCCACGCCGCTCCCAGCGCCTGCGATTGCACCTGCCAAGTTCCCGGCCCCGCCGAGGGCTGCACCACACGCTGGAAACTCCTGATCTGCGGCTTTGCAGGGAGTCGGGTTCCCCAGCCAGAATCCACTGCTGGCAGGGCAGCGGTTTCCAGCCCAGGGAAGGGCCAGGAGCAGCCGGTGCGCACAGTGGCAACCCTGAAGGGTGCAAAGCACCCGTGGGGGCTGCCACAACACATCACTGCAAGCAGGGATGTGAGGTGGCCCTGGCACCCCAGCTCCCACTTTTGTTTTTCATTGAACAGTTCAATCTATGATGGTGTGTCCTCCTGAAAGCCCCCGATTTCCACCCAGCAGCAGAAAGGTGGTGAAATGGTTGTGCGACCACTATTTTGCACTGCAGCCGCTGGCTGAGGAATCAAGCAGGAAGGACCCAGGGAAGCTTTTGTGTTCACATGGGCAACACAGGCACTACGTCTCCCCTTGGATTTTGCCCCGAGACAGTGTCTCGTTCCGCCAGTCAGCCCAGAGCAGGTCCCGAGCAGCRAGGGGAGGAGCGCCCAGGGCCAGGGCTGCTCCTGCGACAAGCACGGAAGCTGCCGGAGCTCCGGAGGCTGAGAAGATGAAGGTGGGAACTGAGGGAAATTCAGTGTCCAGTTTCTTCACTGTGGGGACTCCCTGAGGCACCTTCCCTCCCGCCAAGCAGTGGTTTAGCATTCAGCTACAGGGAGGGTGGTAAAACTGGTTTAAGCAGCCACAACTCTGCCACCTCTCCCCCTCCGAATAATATCCCCGCTGGGTTCCCTGCAGGCTGCAAGCACAAGCTTTGGAGGTTACCTGGAGGAACTGAGCCACAAAAGCCCCTCCCTTGGCCCTGTCCCCGGGCTGTTTTCCAACGGGATCTGCTTTCCCATTCAGTTCCTCATGCGGTTACRCAAGCACTCGCTCGCGGCACAGGACCGTGCTGGGGTCAAAGCAAGCAGCCAGAGATAAGGTGCATGATGCCTGAGGCTGGCTTTGCCCTGAGCAATCACTTATCCCAGCTAGGGATAGAGGTGCTGTGCTGTTCAGAAACCTCAGAGTCTGTACCTTSTAAGAGATCTTAGATATAGACTTAATATAAATTAAGTCCATTTGGGGGAGAGCAGATGGGTATATATCTTGGCTAGGTGTTAAATGCTTGGCTCTGTGGGCTGCCTGCCATATATGCACAGTTGCAGCCAAGGTGGGATATAATTAAGTTTGTTCAGGTGTTTCTTATGATGGCAACCTGCCCACATGCAAAAGGAATCTTCCTCTGGCCCCACGGCCCATTCATCGTCTCTGAAAAGGTTTGTGTTCGCTCAGCGCAGAAATGGTCCTCAGCGAGGCTGGCTGTGGTTGGCTGCTGTCTTTGTACTCGTGACAGGTTGCCTGGCCTCAGAGGCAGCCAGGAGCCCAGGATGAGCACCCAACGTGGCCTGGAAATGCAGGCAAGGGCTCCCTGGGGGCTCTGGATAGCCATGCTCTGCTGCTCGGCATGGGAAAGCTGGAAAAGAGCAGGGGAGAACGAGGGGGTGTTTGGCACTGCGAGTCTGGGGACCTGTCCAGGTTTATCCATTGGCACCTGAAGCCCAGCAAGAGGCTGGACCTTCAACTAGATACCCCCAAACCTCATATTCCTGTTCACTCTGCTTTACCCAGGCTGTAGTAAAATGCCCCAGAAAGCATTGTCCGAGCTGCACATGAAGTACTTGACTTTAGCAGCCACATGCAATACTATGAGCAACGACGTCCTAATCTGCAAATTACTCCCTTTCTAGACAGTGTAACAACTGATGGTCAAGCTGTATCAAAGTAACTAATCTGTAAAACAAGAGGGAATGTTTGGCATGTATGTGGTCAGAATGCTCTTTTTTACAAATAATGTGAAAATCTCTTGAACCCYTGTATGTCATCCTCATGTGATTTTCCTAAGCAAATAGGAATCTAGCTGACATTAGCACTCACATGTGAGTTATTGACATGGAAGCCACTCYGCCTAAGAGACAGAACAGGTGCTGGTGTCAACATGGAAAACATTGGCATTTTGTTCCCAAGCAACTGTATTAGAAATATATAAGAGGTTATTGTTGCATGGTCAATGCTAACCTTTATCTCAGCCCGAAGCTATAAATGAACCCGGAACACCATCAAGCCTGGTAGCCATTAAGTAAGCAAACAGTTATTTGGTTTTTTGGCAATTCCTTGCAGCTGTTACAGAAAATTTCTTTTTATGATTTAGACTCCCAGTGCATATGTGAAAAATGCTAGTGCTGACTGACTGACTCCCATGCCTGCTATATTTCAGTGGAGGTGTACAGCACTGCTGGAGTCCTGTGGCAAGGAAACAAGCCTGTTTTCAAGTTTGTTCACTGAGGTGGGCCAGCACAGCCACCAGAAGAAAGCAGCCCCTCATGACTGTTGCATTTCGACTTCACCTGCCAGTGCAAAGTTACTGAGAACTAACTTGTCCAGCACAAAACTGGGCTTCAGTAGAGAATGTCAGGCCCTGGAACAGTGCAATACAGCAGGAAGGATGAAGCAGGATCTCACAGAGAGGTCCGCAAGGTCTTCATCTGTTGAAAGATGCATCTGTTACTTCTTACTGGGAACTGATCCAGGCTTGGGGACAAAGTCTGCACAAATAGGTGGGTAAGTCCACTAATGCCAAAGGAGTTTCACTGTGCCCTTCTGTGGGGCTGGTAACAGCTGCAGCTGAGGGAGAAGCAAGGCACGCACTATTAGTGCAACACCGATGTTAGAAACTTTTCCGAATGGAGAGTAGTCCCTCCCGGGCCTGTAAACCACTCAAGAACTGTAATCATAATTAACAGTCAATCAGTTTGATATGTTTAATGACTTGAGTCCATGGGATCATTTTATTAGCAGATTGCTCAGGCTCAGCTGCAGACTCTTGAATGTCTCTGTCAACACCAACCTGTGGAGCATTCAGTCAGCCCTGGCATCCTGCTCCACTCCCRGGAAAGCTCCTGTGTGTGTGTTTCCCCCTGCTATATCTTCCTCTTACCCCTCTTTACACGGGTCAGAYGCAGGCAGCCGAGGCTGGAAGCTGCCTCCCACCCTTGCTGTTGTTGCTCTCCTCTTTGCACAGGTTTGCCCTCAAATGATTGCACATGAACATACTGGTGAATTAGAAATTAAAAGGATGCTGCTAGCAAAGGGCTCTATTACCATCTTTATAGGTGGAATGGGACGGCCAAGAGTGCAGATGTCCCTGTTAGCTCCCAGTCCCCCTAGAAGGGAACCTCACCCTGCTGCATGTAAAAGACAGCTCTTATCTCGCGTCCCTCCGCGGGAGCCATAGCAAAGGTTCTTTTAGAGAGACAAAAAGTTGATGTTTTAAATAGTGATAAGAACAGTCACGTGTCAGGCCCACCAAGGACTTTGAGCACTGGGAAGTGGCTAGTACGTATACACTATTTGTTTGCAGCTATAGCTGTAAGATAAGAATAGGATGACAGATCAGGATAAAAGCAATAGAAAGGGGAAGACTTAAGCATAAGTAAAACTGGAGTCTACACATTGATTTTTTTCCACAATGAATGAACCAGAATGACTTTGAAATATACACAGAAGAAAACTTCAAACACATTTCAATTGCAGAAAAAGGGGGAGCGGAGGGTGGGAAGGCCTGTCCCGCTAGTGAAGTGTTATTTAGAGCGGCAGTGTCACCTTCATTTCCCTGGGCTGATCTTGCCAGACTGGTGATTCCAGTAGAGAAACGGGTCTTCAGAAGTAGGGCCTGCAGAGCCCTACTTCTCTCTTTCAGAGATGTCTATAATGTTCCTTGTCTAAATATTTGTAGGAGAAATTAATAAAGCATGTGCCCTGAGGGCTCAGGCGAGCCGGTGGGTGTTTTGAGGAGGGGAGGGCTGGAGCTGAGGCCGTGCAATCAGCCTCCCGGGGCCGCCGGGAAGCCGCCTCGCTCCGAACAAAGGCTCTGCCCCACTTTACGTACAAAAGGCATCGCTACGCGTTTCATGTGTACAGAGAGGGACCCAGCTTTCAAACGAGACACCTGTCAGAAAAGAGGGGGAGAGCGAGCGCYGAGAGCGGGGTCAGCAGGGCTTGCCTTGTTCTCAGCGGATCCGTCATTGTCCGGCGACGGGGGCATTTTATTAGTTTGTGAAACGTGCTCGGAGCCGGGCCAGCTTTCAAAGGCGCATATCTAATGGCAYTGCCTCTTTGAAAGGGCCAGGAGGTGCCCAGGGAAGGGGAACTCGCTCACAAACGGAGCAGCCTTTTGATTTGCTCGGGGTTACAGCTGCACAGCTATTTTCTAAGGAAAATAACCTGACTCTGTTGATCAAGTAGATGGCACTGTGATATCAAAGCTAATGAGGAAAGACGAGAAAACGAGTGAGGCATAGATAAAAGTACAGRAAGATGAATCTCGATGATTATTATGTTTTAATGTAAAATACGGGGTGTAAAATTACCAAAGAGAAGGTTTTCTTTTTTTTTTTTTTTGGGGGGGGTGGTGGTGGAGTTCTTTGAGAATTTTACAGTTGGCAATTCAAAAAAATCAAGACAAGAATGGAGCCTAAAATTACAGGGCTAAGGCTACTGTGAACCTGAGCTGAGATCTTCAGTCTAGACCCCAATTTCCAATTATTGTAGCTTGCACCTTTGCACTGAAACTTTGTACTTTTCTAAACAATGTTTTCCAGCTGAATGAAAACATATCTTTTTCTTTCCTTTTTTTTTTTTTTTTTTCTCCTCATCTCACTTTCTCTTTGTGCAGGCATGGGAAAGAAAGAATGAATGAGTGAACAGGAAAGATGACTATTTGGGAGTTTTCTGTTTTGCAACGTGAAAGTCTCTAAGAAGTGACAAAGCTCAGACTTTTAAATGACTGAAGTTAAGCTGCAGCTCATGCTGGTAAACAATTACTGATTCCCAATCTGTAAATCACTGCCTAGGCAAGTCTAACCAGCACTGGTTACGTGCCTGTGTGCCTGACCATCCTGCCATTCCCCGGGAAGTTAATCCTGTAAGTGAATCCTCATTTTTACTATGGGGAGTCCAGTGGAAATAATGGACTCCCCACAGGAAAGGGAGCCCATTACTCCCTTTGTGGAGTGCATGATTAAAAACATGCACTGTGTTGTGGAATGTGGAAAGCATGATTAAAAACAAAACAAGCTCTGTAAACTTGAAATCTTCCTATACACAGCAGTGAAATTTATGACCAGAATCAAATTTTGCTTGAACATAGAGGATCAGTCCCTTCCAACCAACAGGGCTGTTCACTACTGTAACTAAAGGTATGCAATCTGACCCAAAYGACAGTTTCTTCAGGATAGGAGCCTGTCTTTTATTCAGTTCAAGCTGTAAAGTAATATAACCTAATAAACCTTACCCTAGTTACTGAAATGCACAATTTGTTCCTCTTAATTAGATGATTGCTACCATGGGGTATTTGCCAGCACATAAAACATAGATACTTGTGTGAATAAGCTGTGGATAGACATCCTTTCCCATACCCAGCTGTGCCCATGAAAGAGGTTACTGACTCCAACAACTTGTCATCCTCTTCCTGCTGGAGACAGTGCACGGAGCTGCAGATAGAGCTGTTCACGTGCCTTAACTCGCTGTAGTCACACAGCAGCCTCGCTAGCTTTAGGCCTCCAACCTAGGGAGCACTAAAAAACAAGTGTAGGCAGCAACCTGTTTCCTCAGGGTAGCGGGATGGAGAGGACGGTCACCCTCCGGCTGCACCAGCCCTTCGCACAGCRGTAGTTGTCACTTGGCAAACAGGAGGCTGGCAGGCACTGATTCTGATTAAGGATCTTACAAGCAACAGAGATAGAACTTATATTACAGCAAAAGTTAATGATAATGATGTGATCACCAGTCAAGAGCAAAGGCACTGAAACAGCACATAGATATACTAATGAAATTCTTCAAAGCCTTATTAGCTTAAAAGATGAAAATGACTTTTATTCAGGAGGACGGGATTTTTTTTAATTATAATATAGTTTTCTGCATTTAATTTGCACAGCATTTTTTTTAGGCAAAACAGATCCACAGTTTCATGAAAACTGTATCAAAAAAATTAAATGTACAGAGCAGATAGCAAACTTATAAAGTAAGGATGTCCTTCAGGCTTAGATGATAATAATGGTGTTGAGTTTTTGCTATACTTCAGTGGCATTCTGGCGGATTGAGATTCCAAGGTGGATTGCCCTGTGCAGAGGGCAAGCATAAAACCTATGCACCATGTATGTGCTACTTAAGTCTTACACACCTGACTCTAATCCTCTTGAAATAAATAGCAATATTATTATTATCCTTCAGTGAGAGCTGGTTCAAGGTCAATAAGCAGGAGTGTAATGCTTGGAAATAGGAAGAACTGGGRAAAAAATTACTTGGCTCATAAAAGCCTCAATAGTTTTGAAGAATTTGCTTAATGTACATGCTGGAACCAAAATACTCACTTGTTTCAACATTCAAGAACTATTAGAACATTAAGAAAATTTATACTAACAAGGAAACTGCAGTATTTCCTAAATCTGACTTCAGGAGTCTTGTGTAATATGATGTGTAATACTGGCAAATACAGTAAAAACCTATTKAGGGCTTTATTATTATTCCTGCAAAACTAAAAGAATTTTGGATACCTTAGCGTAGTAAAATTTCATGTTCTCAACTCTGGCAGTATTAACAGAATGTCTATGTGTTTTTCTGCTGCATCATGTACCCTTGCTAGGTGACATGAATAGATGACATCATTTATGCATCTAAAAAGTGTCTGCACAGAAACTCGTTTATATTTCATAAATTACAAGTGCTCCACAGTCGATTGCCCATTGCAGATGAGAAAGCTTTACATAAGACTACATTCACACCACGAAGCAATTGAGAGCTCTGCACTCAGATTTTGTGCAGCTTGCTGGGGCCAGAGCTATGTATTTTACCTCATAGTGTACCTAGGCAAATAAACATGTGGTGGGATCCTTCTGGAATAACATTACACTAAGCTCTAAACTTTACAAGTTTAAAAATACTCTGTGTGCACCCTCACTGAGTGACCCCCACTGAACTTACAAAAACGAAATCAGACTCCAGAGAAAAGGTGGAAAGCTACGCCTACAACATGGATTCTTTTTTAACCTTATAAGCTGCAGGAGCAGGTCATCTCAACATCTCAAAGGGAGTTTTGGGGTTTTAATAATCAAAGTTCCTCACTTTTTTTTTTTTTTTTTTTTCCCCTCCATCACTTCACATGAAAAACTGCTAATTTCCCCCCTTACAAACTTAAAAAGTGAGGAAGAACTTCAAAGAGAGTCCTTACATGAAGAATTTCAACACCCAAGTGTCCAGTTCAGGAAGATACCTCTGGAAAACTGAGGTGTGGTGTACTTGGTGAAGACAGATGCCAACTACTCTAGTGAAATGCCCACTAGTATTTAGCAGCTTCTCGAGATAGGTAACTAATGATAAAGCAGCCTGCAATATCGCCTTCTCCCTTGTTCTGGAGACAGGCTGGGATGGGACAAATTTAGTAAAAAAGGGTGCAAACCAGGAAAAAAGATCAGCACTTTTTTTTTTTTTTTTTTTTTTTTTTTTTTGAATAGCCCTGTCAGTATAATAAAAAAATGGGCCAGAACTCAGCAACCATGAGGATCTAGAGGTGCAACTTGCACATTTCACAGCAGCGCAGTGCACAGGGCAACTGTGCATGAGGGCACCACGAAAATCTCCTACTTTTGTGCAAAATAACCATTGCTGCATCCTTACTGCACATGCAAACGGGCCATTTCCATTGCCTTTACAGCCTATCTACCAAACACTAGTGGTGACAGGGACTAAAATAAGTTATATCACGCTCAAGTTTGGCAAATGAGATTGACTTGGCCCTTGTGCTGCACATTATTTATTGCCAGTAACACTTAAAAGGGCCTATCACCACATAAAATAATCAGGGCAACACGCAGCCATCCTGTGTAGATCTTTCTGAGTAATTCACATCAGAGTTAAAATGAATGTTGACCCTCTTTAGAGATGAAGTAAAGAAGGTTGGCTTGGGATTTTAATTGCACAACAGCAGCAACAGAAATTGCTCTGCCTCAGTTTCCCCAACAAAATGAGAATAACCATATAAGGAACGTATATAAATGCAAAGCTCTTTTCTGTATAGCGTTATATTAGGAGGACCACTCGCTTTTAGGGTCGTTTTCTCGTGTTTGACACTTCCCCTCCGCCCCTCCCTCCGCGGCGCAGCCCTCCAGGGGAGCGCCCGCCCGCGCCGACCGTTACAACGGTCCGCGTGCGCCGCCGCCATTTTGAGCCCCGCGGGGCTAACGGCCGCGCTTGCCCACCCCCTTCCCTCTCTCCCTTCCTCCGGTGGCGGCGGTTCTCTCCGCTTAGCGGCTTAGGGAGGGCATAAAGCCGGGGTCGGGGCAGCCCAGAGCCCCCTCTGCTGCCGTGCGAGTTTCCCGGGCAGGGCGGGCGCAGGAAGGGGAGGGGAGGCGGCGGCCGCCATCATGCGCGCGCCGGCGGGGCTGCTGCGGCTGCTGGCGGCGCGGGGGTGCGCGAGGCCGCCACGCCGCTGCCTAGGCGCCATGGCCCGCTACGGCACGGAGCAGCGGGGGCAGCCCCACTCGGCCGATTACCGCCTCTACTTTAGTAAGTAGCAGTCTCTCCCCACTCTGGGTTCCGTGAAACCCCTTCCTTCTTTGCAGCCGCCCGCCCGCAAGGCAGAGCGTGGAGGGAGGAGCGCGGCCCCCGACAGGGCTCTTGAGGGCTCGCCCTGAGCCTCCTCCCCATCTCACTTGAGGGAGGGAGCAGTTTGGTGTGAAAACTGTCGGGATTTCCCAGCTGATTGGGATACTCCTCCCGCTCAGCACAGGGTCTGGTGGCCCTGAATGGTCGTGGCCTTAGAAGCCTGCAAGGGTAAGGGGATCACAGAATCCTGAGGGTTGAAAGCCAAAGCCATGCCTTGCTCCCCTGGCCTAGTGGCAACAGGGTCAGCCAGGGTCACAATGCGCTCTTTGAGGACAAGACCAAGCAAGGCCTTAATGGCAAGAGCCTCTCCTCTGCCTGGCAGGGAGCATGACTAGASCGGCCCTCTCCTGCAACCACCATGGTGAGGAGAGGCTGCCATCCAAAGTGGGAGTTACCAAACGCCACCCCTTGGTCCGATACCATGGGCCCATGGGTGTGGGGAGCGATCTCAAAACCCAACCAGAGCTGTTGGTGCACAGGCTCAGGGCTGCGCATTTCAGTAACAAGTAGCCCATGTGGATGTGTTACTTACTTCACCAGTGCTGGTTTTCCGTAGCTGTAGCCCCCTGACTCCTTGCTGGTGTGAGAGAAATGGTGGTGCTGAGTTTCCTGTCAGCAGTGCCCTGCTGGGACTTCCTTGTGCTCAGTCCCCCAGGGGGTGTCTGTCCAGGGAGTGCATGGAGCGTGTGCAAAAGCAAGCAGTGGCCGGCTCAACTGTTTTCAATTCGAGAGCCTTAGCAGTCATCGCTTCTCTTACATGCGGTGTTCTCGTGGCCAGTCAGAGTATGCTGGTTGATCTTCTCTTTCTGGTTATGTAATTCAGTTTGTGAGAAGAAATTCACTTTATTATCAGTGAACCCATATGGGGAGTGTTGCTATAAACCCCCACAAATTCATTGGTAACTCATGGAGCTGAGGTTCTCCGGGTATTTTGTATCATTTCCATCTCTCCCACCAATGACTGTATGTTGCCAGGGTAAAAAAGAACAGAGAATAATGGGATTTTTTTCATTTTGATGCATTGTAATGAATCCTTGTTAAAACTTTCTGTGTGTGTGTGTGTATATCCTGTTTACAGTTTTTTTATAGTCCTTAAACTCCAGAAAGTTGGGTTTATATATAATTATTGCACACAGTAAATTTCTATAATGCATAGTAAGTTTTGGGAATGCAGGCATCTTATGGCATATGTTTAGATTTGTAATGCTTTTTTTTTTTTTTTTCTCCAGAGAATCCAGAGGGTAAATATATTTCTCCATTTCATGACATCCCACTGTTTGCTGGATCTAAAGAAGTATGTATTTATGCCTTGATATACCATTTACTTCTAAAATGAAAGTGGTTGTGTTGGCACAGCTTAGATGAAAGCATGCATTTATTTATTTATTTTTCTCCAGCTAGTATTTTCTGAGTTCAATAACATGTAGTGCAGCTACATGATAACTGTTTAAGCAAACCTAGGTTTCTTAAGACCCCAAGTGATGGGAGAGAAAAAAGCCCTTTATCTTGTGGTAATTGTTTAAAGTTTATGTTTATGTGCTCTAGAATTAATTTTCTACTCTAACTCCTTTAAAATGATGTTTTTTTCTGTGCCTGCAATTAAATGTGTGCATTTCCTTGCTGCAGGAGATGTACAGCGTGTACTTGTGTGACTTACAGTGCATTTCTTTAATTCCCCAAAGGAGCATTGTAATTGGAAGCCAACCATAATGCCCAKGAGGAAAGTGGTAATCGCACCTTTGGAGATTTAGAAGGCACGAGGTGCAGCTGAGCACTTTCACGTCTTGTTAGCCACGCTCCCTGGAGTTTCATTATAGCAATAATGAAACGCCTGTTTTATTTGTCACCAGTGGGAATGCCAGTCCTTGGTTTAGACTTAGGTTTGCTTGTTATGGTATACTTGTTGCATAAACAGACTGGGAAGACTTCAGCTCTTTCCTTGATTTGCTTTGGGGATCTTCTGGATATGAATGATGAGAAAAGTCAATACCTATAACTTAGGTTGAGATTGATTCATTAGTTCAAAAGTCTTAATCTCTTTAATTATTTAAAGTTAGAGATTAAAAATATCTGAAATTCTTTTGAGCAACAGATGTAAGCATGCTAGTCAAAAGAAGAGGTTGGCCTTATTCAGGTTCTCATTGCTAAGATGTCCAATGTAGTTGGTGCTATTGCTGAAATCTGAAAGGCATTTTCACCCACATATTCCACAGGAGACTTGTTGCCTGTGAATCTTGAGTTTAAGGTTTGGAGGTATGGATTATGGAAACTTAATAGATTGATAAAACATGTGTGTTCTATGATGTAATATGGAGAGTCTTTGACTACTTCAAGAAGCACTTTCTACAAAATATAGGTGCTAATGGGAAGAGAATCATTACTAAGGTTTATATGGATTTTACTTTCTTTGCAAGAGGAGGAAGTAAGGAATTTTATATTATGGTTTTCCGTCCTCTGATCTAAGCTTTGTGACTTTGTTTAATGATGGATACCTCCAGACCAATTTTCTGTACTGCTTTTTAATTTTACTTTTTATCTTTTTCAAATGAACAGGAAAATGATTCTGATGATATTGGTTTTGGTTTGTTTGTTTTAAACTAGTTGAGGACAGGGCTAAATCACTGCTTAAAAATTTTGTGCAACTGGGAGAGGATCCCTGTCCATTTTAATTATCCTCTGATAACATCTAGAAAATTATAATTTCACAATCAAAAGAGACTGAACACACACTTTTAAAAATAATAGTTTAGGTCCTTATATTCACAGGAGGATGTTTCAATTGCTTTTAAAACCAGAACTATCAATATTTATGTCAGTAAGTTATTCTTYTCGTATATTCTTCATACACTTTTCTTCACTCTTTTCTTGTAGGATAAAGAGATTCCAGCAAAGAGATCAAAGACTACTGGAAGTGAGGTACTGCTAAGATTTATTTTTTATTAAGCATCATTTGGGTGTTCTTTTATTGTAATGGACAAGCTCTAACAGCACTTCTAGTCATGGTGCACAAAATGAGAACTTTTCAGCATCACATGCCTTTCCTGGAATATAGTTAATATATTTTCAAATGTAAGTTTTTTATGAGGAGAAGGCTTAAAGGAATTTAATAAGCTCTTCTTTGAATGGGCCAGTAATGTTAAGATTCTCTTAAACATTCTCTGTTACCACTCTCTGAAAGATTCCTTGTGACTATTGCAAATTTCATACAGTATCTTTTTCCTTTTTCTCCAAATGCATCCAGAAACATTTTCAAAGAAAACTCCTGTAATGAAATATGAAATATTCATTGTACTTTGACCATGAGATGGTATTTGGTGTACCACTTTGGAGATCTTTGGAGATCTAACAGGGACAGAAATTATATTTACTGTGTTTTTTAGACCTGAAGGTATGTCCATTTTCTTATCTGAGAATTCCAAAGTAGAGAAGATCACAGGTGCTAATGCTTTAGAATTTAACCCGTACTAAAGCTAAACATAAGAGAAGCCTAAAAAACCATGGAAGATCTGCTCTGGCTGCTTTTGTGGAATAAGATTTGTTTATGCAAGCATTTCGTTTCCCAAGTATAGGATTTTTTTTGCAGTGCTTTCTTTGCCTGTGGCTTACATCAAAAATTCAGTAGGAGAAAGTGGAAAACTCACTCCCTAGACTCCCCAGAATTTTATTTTCTCAATATCTGTTTGACCAGTCGCATTGCAAAACTGTAATTACCGATGTCCTGTGACTGAACTGACCTAACTGTGTAGGTTCAAATTTGCTCCTAGTGTGTAGTACACTGGTTCTCCTACTGTGCATCTGTCCCCATGCAGTCCTGCAGCAAGGCATTAAATGTATTTCATCTCCCTTTACCCTGTAATTTGTTTAGACTACAATGCCTAGTAATGCTGTGACAATATCTGTGAGCTTTGAAGATGCAAAATTTCTTCTATGCAGCATCTGAAACTTTTTTTTTTCCTGTCTGTTTAGTGGAAAGCATGATAGCTTGTTTAAAACCATGTTTCTAGTTCACTTCTGTTACCTGAATCAGTCTGTCAGGGAGAGGGGGTCCAGCAATGCTAAGCAGCTCTTTCCTTGGGGCCAGTATAGACCTCAGTCTGCTTCTCAKCTTCTGCTGTGAGCATGCTCTGGACTGCAGTTTAATAGGAGAAAAGGAGCAGAGGCAACCGTACCTTTCAGTTTTTGTGGGCTTCTAGTGTGAATAAGCAAACATGCAGAATATGAGCTTCCCAGCCAGTCTTGGTCTTTACTTAGATGGTGAAATGCAGGAGGGCAGGTGATTCAGAAAACATATTTTTTCTGTTTGGGACCTGGGGAGAAGGGTGAAGAGAGGGGTCTTTATGTTCAGGAAGTAGTGTTCCTTTGTTTTACACTGGGTCCTTCGGTAATTCTTCTCATCTTGGCCTAGTAAGAAATGCATCCTTGCATTTAAAGAAAGTGTAATCAAGGGAGAAAAAAAGAGGAAAAGGGGAAATTAAAGCTATTTATTGTTTTCCAGAGACCTTTGAAGCACTGTCTCCTTACTCTCTCGTCTAGGTATGTGAAAACTACTGTTGATATCTCATGTTTGGTAGAACCTTGCACTGAATTTGGCCAGAAGCCAAAGGTAATAGATACTTCCAGTTGCCCTACAAACACAGCCACATCTTTAAAACTTGTGCTTTTAAGATGGTGATTATTTGTTAGTCTCCACAATTGATAGGCCCCTTAAGAGTATGTGTTAAATKGTGCCAAAATGTCTTTCATAAGATGGTAGTTCAGTTGTGGAAAAGGAAGATAATTTTATATGAGTCTCTTCAGTCTGTCTAATCTATTTCAAATTGTTCTTGGCATTTGTGATAAGAAAAGAAGGTTTCAAAAACATGAGTTTCTGCTTTCAACATTCATGGGATAGGATAGCACATATCTTAGAAGTCTGTATGTTAGCTGGTTTGCAATTCCAGCTTGCCTTAGTTCTAAGGGAAAAGTTATGGTATTTCTGTTCTCAGTAGTGCAGCCTTTTTTTTTTTTTTTTGCAACATCACAGATCTCCCCAAAATTTCAGTTAAATTTGGCTTTGCAGCTGCTGTCGACAACTAATCATTTGACTTCTGTGGATGTTTTTCAACTGTGTGAAGACTTGAGTGAGGCTCTCTTCGGGGAAGAACTATATTGGAAGAAATCATATTTAACTTTAGTCTCAAATTATTGCCAACTTGCAGTCTGAACCTCAGCTTTGTCTTAAGCATTGAAAGCACTCAGAATCCATTCTTGTCCAAATAAATCTCTATGAAAGGCATCAAAAGTTTCACATCTCTGTCTGGAGGGGTGGATGTTCTGCCCGTGCTTACAGTGACAACTCTGTTGGACACTGATTGTTGAGTATGGCCTTCAGAGCCAGGTGGCAGGAAGAAAGTTCCAAGAGGTCACTGCTGTCTTTTCAAGACGTGTTGCTTCCCTGCTGTACTGAAAGGATTTCTAATCCTCTTGTCATTATATGTGTCTTTGGTGAAGTGTTCGCTTATCAACTCATTCAGAGGATTCAGGTGTTCTTGAATACGTTTTATTTAAAATGTTGGCCTTAGTAAGGAATTTGTCCATGCATGTCAAGATTATCCTCCTTTAACTTGGAGAGACCCACAAGAGCAGTTTAAAAAAATAAATTAAAAAAAAAGGCAGGGAGAGGAAGAAAGAAACAGGACAGCTTTTGTTTTGTTGTGTCTCGTGGATTGCACAGCACTGCAATGCCCTTATGGACTTGAGTTGAATTCCCTCTGTCAGGCGAGAACTTTTGATAAATAAGCCAGTCACATGAGATATAAGGGGTCATCAGAGTGGGCAAGCAGTCTGAATAGGTGATCTGACTCAGGGCCTCAGGCTTGGAATGGAGTTCAAAACTGTGGTGTCAGGAGTTGTCTTATGATTAAGCCAGTATGTTTCGTGAGTTGGGAAAGATGGCAATGTTTCCCATACACTACAGGTGCAAATTTTGTATTCTGTATTGAAGCCTCTGTAATAGCCTTCAGTCATGCTGGACCCCTTTTTAGAATATGTCACCCAGATTGTAATGAGTCTATTACATGTGCCGTTGCGTATTCCAAATTCTGCCCACTGGTAGAGGTTTCATCCTGTTATATGAAATTGAGTCTTTTTCTATGGGTCTGTCATAAACCGTGCTTTGCGCTCATGTAGACTAGCAAATGCTAAGAAGAACAAAAGTAATTTTCACATACTGATCAGGTTAGTATCTACTGRGGTAAAAATGGTTTACTGAGAAAGCTGTGTGAGTGAATTGATCAAGTTCAACTTCTAAGAAAGTATTTCTTAAAATTTGAGAAATTTGAGAGTTTTTTCATCTGTGTCAATGCTATGCTGAGTAGTTTTTCAAGCTAATTCACCCAGTAACTAGTTTAGTTCATAAGTGAATGTGCCTGACACCTAGGATACCTTGGAGTAAAAACTCTTCATAGTGTTCTTGACTACCTTTTCACTGCAACATGAGAGAAGTACTTTAGGAAAAAGACTGCAGACATTTTGCATTTATGCTTGGCATTGTGTGCATCCTTCCCCCCTGCTCCACCTCGCACCCCTCCCTGCCCCCCGCCGCCGCCCTGGGCCCAGTTAATTTGTACTTGAAAAGTTCCATTGACTTTTCTTTTAGACAGACACTATTTGGTCTCCAGATGTTGCTAGCATCTGTTTTGATGTTTTCTTTGGCAAATACCTTGTAGCAAGTGTTAGGTTGGGAATGGGACTCGTTATAAGCGAGCCCTTCTCCATTTATTCCTGGTTGTATTTCATGACCGTCCTTTTCATCCTTTTTTTTCTTCCCCCCCCCTTTAAACTTCTGTTATTGAAGGCATCGTTCTTTGTTCAGACTGCTGCTGGACTGCAGCTCATCCTTTTTGTTCTCATTAGTCTTCAAGTGCGTGCTGCTGTATTCAGTCGATGGCTGGTGAGAATCCCTGTAAGATTGCAAATGAGCAGACAGAAAAGAAATGGAAATGGTAGCTGCTTTTTTCTTCTTTGTGTCTTGTGAGTTCACAGCTTCTCAGTGAGGAGGGTCAGCAGCTCCCAAATGCTGTCTCTAATGCTTTCAGATTTTTTTAAAAAGCACTCTACTGTAAAAATGACTGAAGTAATTGTAAGCTTCACCATATCTTCTTTCTCCCTCATGCAAGGGTGCTGCTGAATGACAATCAGGACTTAAAAAGTGATGATGGTTGTCTTTCTATGTAATCTTACTGACTTTCTGCTCATTTTGCATCTTTTTCTACCTCTCATTCTGTTACTTTCTCTGCTCTATACAAATTGCTCCAGTTTTGATTCAGATTACCTGAACCTGCATAGTTGAGCATTACCTGTTGCAACCTTTGGGCAAAGTCATACCTGTTCAAAACCCTCCCTTCAAATGCACTAGCTCAGGAATTTAGGAAGACTGAGAAGGGAAGTAATTGAATGGGAAAAGGGAAAGTCAGGCAGGAAAGAGTTGTTTGGGGGAAGGGTATATTGGAATCCAGAAAGCTTGCAAAAATGGAAAACTGAGAGAAATATGCTTCACTGAACTGTACTAATAATCAAGTTTGTGATAACAAAACCTGATCTGAATGAGCTGTCTTTTATAAGAGTCTGTACGGTGAGAGCCAACAGTTATCTTKTGCTGTTTTCTCCCCTCTCTTAGTGGAGAGAATGGTGACTTATGGCTTACCTAGGTTCAGCAATCTCTATTTTCCTTGCTTTTCAGAACACTTGCTACATTAGCATCTCGAAGTGTATTTCTGTGCTTTTCTATCTCTGTGTGCTGTTTAAAAAAAAAAAAAAAGGAAGGCTGCTCTTTTTCATGTGGAATGGCATCAGCAAAAGCAGTATCACGATAAATTAAAAAAGATGCTCAGTTAAAGTGAAATGCATTAAATTGTCAAGCCCTGTTATAGAAAACACCCTGGTAAAGCAAACATGTCCTATGTGTGTTTGCATCTGGTGAACTTTGACTGTAGTTCTTTGGAAGTTCTTATCATTTAAAGATACTGTTTGTTCCTTCTGATGTCATTTGCTGCCTGGATTCATATTCAATTTTAGGAATTAAGAAATACACTTTTGACTTCTCTATGTTGAGCAAATGGATTTATTTTTTCTCCTTACTTCCTCAGTGTGTCTAATAGCGCTTAAGTGTCCGCCTTCTGTTCATATTAACCAAGTCAATCATACTACATTATATCTTGAGTTGAATGTCCTTTTGGGCTCTGCTAGCGGTTTCTTCCCCTAGCTGTTGGGGTCTGTCAGATGAAGGCATCTGAATCTAGGAAACTTTCATCTCCTTTTTTCTCATGCTGTGGAGTTCTGAAGAAACCGTGAGCCAACAGGATTAGCCTAACTGTAGCTTGTCTGAACTACTGTCTRACCTTTTGTGCAATTTGCCCTTAAAGTGAAGTTCTTTCTGCATTAGGCTCTTGCAGAGCTGGATTTAGTCTGCATTTTGTTAAGCAGTGCTCTCCTAGGCAGGCAGTTGACTGACAACATGCTAAGGGTGTTACATGGTAAATTTACTTTATAAGTGATAATTGTTTGGAAGACAAGATGTTTTTTATCATTATTCTATACAGTTCTTATTCCTGCAGGATGTATGTGACTCTGGAAAAAGTACATACACAAACTGAGAATTCATTGCTGAATAGAAATGCTAAAGGAAGGAATGTTAAAGAGGGTCAGTAAGAAAGGGCTGGCAGCTTCCTAAACCAGATAGCTTTCCTTTCAGGAGACATCAGCTTTTGGGTTTTCTTCTTTTTTTTCCCTCTGAAAGGTGTGTCAAATGGACTATTGGAATATTGTCCCCATTACTTGAGGGGATAGAATTAGCCACTTGGGTTTTTGGCAAGATGGGGTATTTTTGTTTTAATGTCAGGTTCATGGACTGGACAAAGCTAATCACTCAGTGGCACATGAAGGTAATCTAAGAAGTCAAAGGGTGTCTGATGTTTGCATTTCAGTTGGTAACTGCAGCAAGGAATATTTTGCAGCAAGGATCTTYGAAGAGAACGTTCAAATGGACAGAAGAAATAAGTTCTTGATATGGGGAAAATAAGAGTAGTGGGAAACGAAAGTCCTTGAATGTTACTTAGGCAAGGAACTGATTGTCCTATAAGTAAACTTTTTATTTTTAAACAAAAGCACTGCATGAAATTATTAATCTATTGTAAATGCTGTGGCAGCTTAGTATTAGAGAATACTTTATGKTTTTTTGTCTTTTTTTTTTTATATGAATTTATCTGTCAAGCTGTCACACTTAAGATTCTTGGCAAATCACTTTTGACTGATACCACAGACTGTAAAGCCCTGGTCTTAAAACTGACTTAAATGCAAATGATTCTTTGTGAGAAAAACATTAAATGCTCTTTAGTCTAGCTATGGTCCAGTCATGAGAGTTTTTGTGAAGACCCCAAGTAACTTTTAAGCAAACAAAGTTCAGAAACAACATTTGCAATCTCTTCAGGCCATTGGACTAGCAGTCAAGACAATATGTAGTAGTATCTCTTACAACAAAAGTATAGGAATACAGTTAAGTGGAAGACACTTTGTATCATTCCAGGAGTAGTTTTAAAGGTGTTTTTTAAAATAATAATAATAATAATTTTATTTATTTATTTTTCCTCATAGCTACTAGTCAGGACACTTGCTGGTGGTCCCTGAGAGCTTCTTGTCAATATTGCCTTTCATGCTGTATATTTGTTTTTCCTGGTGTTTCTTGGCTGAGTAAACTTTTTGACTTCCATACCTACTGCTGCCTGTGTATCACCACCTTCTGTGTCTGCTTCCTTGATGTTGACATCTTTGAGCTTATTTCAGCTATTCTCATACACCTGTGCTTACTCAGCTATTCTTAAGGGGTGCCTTATTAAGTTGATCTGAAGCACCTACTTCCCCCTTCCTCTTTTTTTTTTCTTCTTCTCCTTGTTTTAGTGTATTTGATATCACTGGTTACAATATGGACGCAGTACTCACAGATGGCAGACTTTTCTTTTAATATTCTGGGAATTGACTATTTTTGTGCTATTTTGTCAGTTTTGTGGATAGCTTGTGATCTTGCAGGAAAAACAGTAAGTGACAGCTGGGATTTTGCTTTGCTTTGTTGTTCCTGTGTTTCTAGGTCTGGGCAAAGGAGAATGGTCCATAGAGCCATTGGAATGACTTCAGTCAGACTGTGACATTGGCCCTGGCAATGATATTGGTTTACTGAAGCTGTAGGTTACAAAAAAAAAAAAAAAAAAAAAAAAAAAAAAAAAAAAAAAAAAAAAAAAAAAAAAAAAAAAAAAACCCTGCCAGTATTTTAATTGCAAAGGATCTAAAGAGTCAGTGCAACTTTTTGATTAGTTTGGCCTTGCATTTCTCAACAAATTTATTTAAAAATATAGTCTGTCCATCCTTGAGTGGTACATTTTTAACACTAACACTTCTAATACCAGTACTAGTACTACTATAAAATACTAGTACTACTTTGGCTGTAGTGGGATGTCAGAGTACTCTAGACTGTGTGGTATTTTGGTATCATCTTAGTAATTTTGGAGAAAATAGACTGTAGGGATTGGTGTATGCATTGGACTAGTTACTCATTTTGATTAATTCTCTATCCTCCCTTGTAGTGCTTAGCTCTGTTTTACAGAGAAGAAATCTTTCAAGAGATAGCTACACAAATAGCTTTTTCTCTTTGGAAAATATCACTTCAACCTCTCCAGTAAGAAGAGTTTAGACTTTAAAAACAAACAAAAAACTATACCTTACATATTTTATTTATTCATCTGTGTCCAGTTCCTTCTTCCCCACCCCTCATCACTCTTGAATTCAGCTTGGCTTCCTTCAAGTGGCTATGACTAAGGCTCAGGTATGTCTGTGGTTGTTCCTCATTGACTGGTAGACTCAACACTGTCTTTTGATATATCATTCCACAGACTTGTATGTGCCGAATAATATGGAGATGGGGAAATCCACATGATGCTTTTCATTACAATCTTGTAGTTGTTTATCTCCTCAAAGAGGAAGGAGGAACCAAGGAGACTGAATATCACTGTGAGGACCTGGTGACCGTAAACAAATATTCTTAGAACTTATTGCAAAGAATTCATTGTCAATTGGGCTTTCATTTCAGATTCTTTCATTGTTTTTATTTTAGGTACTTTTTAATATGGTTGTGGAAGTACCTCGTTGGACAAATGCAAAAATGGAGGTAATTAAAAAAAAAGTTGATTATTTAGATATTTATGAAGCATATGACATCCTAATCTATTCCAGTATTTCAGAGTTTAATCAGATTGAGGGATATCTTTTATATGTAAAWTTTTCTTGGTTGTAATATTTACCTAAAGTTGTTCATACAGAGATTTTTCCTGTGGTTAAGGAAAATGTTAAGGTTCTAATTATTTGTGACAGAAAATACTTGAGGGCCTCACTGCTTGAAAATACCTGTCCCTGCTAGAAGATACTTCATAAGCAGAACTTAGGATTGTTCTGCTACTGATAGAATACAGAAGTTGAGTAATGCTTCATCTGCATTGTTGGTAAAACAGATCTTGCCAGGGTTTTTTCCATTTTTTTTTTTACATTTATATTAATTTTAAGGATGTTTCCTGGATGCATTTAAGGAAGTTGGTTGAGTTGTTAACTTTTTTTGAGTATTACAAATATTAATAAGAACTTCCCCAAACTATTTTTTCATAATTTCATTATCTTCTTTCTATGGTGCTGGAATATCATTTGAACTATATTTACCATCTCAATTGTTATTTTAGAAATAGGACTGTCTTGTAAAATTAGCTTATATTTTTGAGATGATGTCTTGTTGTGGAAGCCGAGATTCATTTTTCAGAGTTTTCCCTTGCCTCTAGTATGTTAAGTCTTTGGTTAAAGCTCAGAATGTTTACTTTCTTTCCTTCCACTCCACCTGACCCTTTAACATAAAGGAGGAAAAGAGTTTGCTGTCCTAGCGGATTCAGAAATCAATGAGTTTTAATGTTTTCTGACTTAACAGAAGATGTGGTCTCAGTTGTTGACGTATATAGTATAACTCTTGACATATCTGGAAGTTTTTGCATTATTAATAAGGCAGACATTTGTCTTTGCCATTCTGCTCGGAGAATCTTTCAGCTGAGGATGCAGTAATGGGTTGGTACTGACTCTGGATTCCATGCTAGGACTTCCTCACGTGAAACAGAGAGTAAATGATGCCGTAGATGAGTATTTCCTACTATTACGGTTTCCTACTATTTCCTCTGTGCAAGATGTCTTACTCTTCGGTATATCTCTTATCCCTCCCTTTCTATGAGTGCTTTTTATGGGGCTTTATTGGGCTGCTGCCTACTGTGTCAGTTGCACCTCTTTGCCCCTGATCATGTTAGGAGAAAGGTGCTTGAGTTACACTTGCATCAAAATCCAAGAGTARTCCAGGTCCATTCTTTTAAGTTATGGCCAGAATCAAGTTGAATCAGGTGTAAAATGAGAAATGTTTGAGGCCTGAGCTCAGTCCTTGGGGAGGGTTTGCATATTTGCTTGCTCTTGAGAGTATGATGTGGTCCAGAAAAGTGCGATTCCTTTGGGATAACTTTGGTGGCATTTGTAGCTAAATTACAAAGATCTTGTAAAATGTAGACTAAAGATGGTATGCTTGTGCACACAAGCTCTGAACCACCTGAGCCAGTGCATGCTCATAGCTTGCGACAAATACAAGGCTGTTCATATGAGTCTTCCTGAGTGTGAGCCAAAATTAACATGAATTGTGCTGTGATGTTGGAGTGGCAAAAGAATGGTTACAGTGAATTAGCTAATGTGTGGTAGGTGGCTGATAGGATGAAGGGTTTGTATTTAAAGTATCTGTGATAGAAGATGTCTACGATAAACTGTTCTGCATTAATTTAGTCCTTATGATTCACATAAGGAATGAAACAAATGCTCACAAAGCATTCGGCTCCTTTGGGAATAGAAGTGATTTCCCCTGATTCTAGCTTAACTTACTCCAAATTTGCCGAAATTTGATGGTCAGTGACTATGTACAACTAATACTTGTTGATAAGGATTTGTATGCTGAGGGGTCATCTAGCAAAAGAGGATGTGCAGTAGGAAAGCAGTGAATTAGGACTGAAAAGAAGATGAAACATGCAGTGGCTGTCAAAGCCCCTATTTGAAGAACTCATGCTGCTATTTATATCTTTGTTGAACTTGTCTCATAAAGTGCAAGAGCTTCTAACTAAAGTTCCCTTCAGTATTTATGTTTGACCATGACAATCTCCTTATAAATTTATGACTTTCTTTTCTAAGTTTCTTTTTTTTTCTTTTTCCCTTGCATACTTCACAACGTTATTTAAAACCTTAATAAGTTGSTCTTTGAATGTGACCCTTGAGATTTGCAGTGAGGCCATCATACTTTTAATACTCCTTGAAGCATAAACACATGCTCCCAGGTGGAGGTTTCTAACTGGTTGGATACAAAATGAATTGCTTTACATTTTACAGTTCTCTCTTTTTCTTTCTCTTTGTCTTTCACGATCTGCTTAGATTGCCACTGAGGAGCCGTTGAATCCCATTAAACAAGATACAAAGAAAGGAAAGCTTCGATATGTGGCAAATATCTTTCCTCACAAGGGTTATATATGGAATTATGGTGCCCTCCCTCAGGTAACATTTTTGTTATAATGGTGAAACTTTTCTGTCTTCTGAGTAAATTGCCTTGTAAATCTTGAGTAGTGTCTGAACGAAAAATCAGTTGGAATAAGGATGTTTCTGTTTCATAGGTTTGTAAATTAGGATTTTTTTTTAATGTAGAGCTTTATTGTGGCCATAAATTTTGATCAGAATTTGGGTGTGGATGTAGATAAGCACTCTGTTTCAGGAAGGAGTTAAATAATCAAGRAACTTTGAACTCTTACTGCCTGCCTCTCTATACTGCAGTGACAGAATTGAATTGCCATGCGCTGCCATTCAAGCATACTTTGTCTAATGCTTTCCTGTTTAAACAAGACATTCTTTAAAAAAAAAAAACACATAAGTGCTTCATTTATTGCAGTGTAAATGTTAATTGGAATTTCTTAATATCAAAAAACAGGAACCCAAGAGCTGTTCTTTTTCAAATTAAATCCTGAATGCCTCAGTTACTCAGTTAACTTCCTTGTGAACTATGAGACTTTTCTGATCATAGAACACTTAAAACTTGCCACTTGAGCCTTGGGGGAGCGGGGGGTTGAGGGAAGAGAAGGCGGGGGGGGGTGGAAAAAAAGCTCATAGTACAACTTCTGCACATAACTGGAAGTTTTATTAACTTGGTTATTTCATTTCTGTGGATAACACGTTGTTAAATTAGTATTATAAAACCTGATGGAGACGGAAAGAGTAATTTCTTATACAATGATGGATTGTTGCATGAGCAATGAAAACTTCTGAAAATCTGCTARTGTATTTAATCCCCAAAAGGAGATACCAGGTAGGTGGTGAAATATGGGGAAAAAGTTCATATCCAGTCAGCAATGTCAATAGACAAAAGTTCTAATTAGAAATTGTTGGGAACCAACAATTCCAATGTTTGGCAATTTGTTTGCACTTTAATACAAAGTCAAGGTTAAACATTGAAATGTTTGCATGTGTGAAGTGAGGTAGTTTGGACTGATGATACTTTCCCCGGGAGGACATGTTCAACTCCTCCTGTTACCTTGTGAGCCAGAGAACTGGAGATAATTTTCATTGTTCTTTTCTGAAATAACTTTAAAAGATCCTTGGATCATTACACTTCCAATTGTCGACATCTAGACGATGCACCAAATTCTTATTAGCAGCTGTCACAAACACTGAGTCTGAGTCTCCATTATCACAGGATTTGTCATCAGCATCAGCAGTTGCCAGAAGTTTAACTGTGTTATAAGGTTAAATGATATCTATTTGTTGCAGATCTTACTGAGGCTGCTATTTTATGCAGTGGAACAGAGAAGAAAAAAAGTATGACTAGACAATAGGAGTGTCAGTATCTCAGGAGTTGCTGTGGTATTGTCTGGAGAACACTGCATTCCTAGCTAAGCATCTCTCTGTCCTTATGAAAGCTACTGTCTCAGGGATCTGCCTCAGTAGGAGGATCAGTAGTTTTCTAGGACTCATATAGCAGAACTGGCCTAAAATACAGTCTTAAAAAGTGCCCTGGAAGAATATTGAAAACTGAGTTTTAAGTTTAAATTCTCTTTTGATTCCACTTAAGCAATTATTGATAACGATATTGCTACCTAGATACTTCAGTACTTGGTTTTTACAGTTTCACCTTTGAATGTTAGTCCGATTTTCAAAAGTTAGATTTAGGGAGTCCTAACTGTGGACGACAGGAACTAACAGTATAGCTTCTCAAGAGATAATTTTATAATATGTTTTCAGTGAGACTTCACTGGAGTCAAAATTCTTATCCGAGTAACTTGTCAATAAAATTTTTATCCCAAGCAAGTAAGACAAAGTGAATACTGCCCTGGTAATGATTAAATACTAAAATGGAGCTCAAAGCAGGGTTTTGAACCTACATTCCAGGAAAAATTCTTTGGTCTTGAGCTGTTGACTGTTCTTAGGTATGTGTGCATCTTTGTATTGAAAAATGAATCATAGCTACATTTCTATATTTTAAAGAGGTTATTAGGTGCCCATAATTGCATGCATAAAAGCTTCATCAGCTCAAAGCTTAGCTGTTTTTTAAAGCAACTTCTGTTAGCCCAGGTATACCAGAAGAAAATATATGAAGTACATTATTGTAGGGTGACCTAGCTTAATCCTGCAAGCAGGAGTAACCAGAGTAATACATGTTCAGTGTCTTTGGACACCTTGATCACTGCAAATGGATAAAGCTGCATTTGTAAAGCTGTATTTTTTAATGCAGCTGAGAATTTTGTTACTGTATTTCCTTTTTTCTTCTATTTCTTCATAGCAAGGCTTCTCAGAAAGCTGATTTTTTTTTTAACTGGTGTTTTCATTAATCTTGGTAGTTTAGTGGCTAGAGGAACTATAACTGTGTAACAGTTGGTAATTTATATTTTTCTTTCCTTTAACAGACTTGGGAAGATCCAAATCATACAGATAAGATTACAGGATGTTGTGGGGATAATGATCCTATTGATGTTTGTGAAATAGGTTCAAAGGTTTGTTATCTTTATTGAGATTAATTTATTGAGATTATTTTAATATTTTGGTAACTGTTTTTGCAAGAGAGAGGCAGATGGAAAACCGCAAACAAAATGACAAAAGCAGTAATAGAAGATCCATGAGGGAATAGATAAGTAAACATGGATTTTTGAAGAAAAGGTAAGATTTGATAGCAGAATAGAGTGAGGGAGAAAGAGGTAGGATTTGACTCTGGGATAAAGGGAGAAGTAATACATCATTATCCAGAGCTTCTGTAGCTGAAGAGTGAGTTTTGGCTGAGGAAGGAGAGAGCTGTGATTTGGGAGAAGAAAATAGAAAAGTCTGTTTTATTTTTTTCTCCGCTATCTGTTAGCAGTACTAGAATTAAAAGTAGATTTCTGAAAGATAAGGTAATATGACAGCATGATGTGTATAAGATCGCAAAAGCAGACCTACAGAGGATGTAGATTTTAGAATTTTTCTCTTAAGTGCAAATAGAAGTAGACCCTTTTCCCTAGAGGAAGGGACAGTAGTCCCTTACAGAATGTTATGTTGGACTGTAGAGAAAGGAAGAGCAAGGGGAAGATGAAGACCAAGAGTCGAGAGATTTAGAAGATAGGAAGAAGAAATTAGAAAATGAGCGAGAGAAACCTTTGTCTTGCACATTGGGTGAAGATAGAAAAGGTGGGAGGGGAACTAGAGTAGAAAAGATTTTTCTAGTATATGTTTTTCTCCTTTAAATGCTTACCAGAGAATTGAGATTTTAATAGAGTGGTGATAGATGAAAGCAACTCTAGATGATGTTTATTGAGTTCACGGATGTGTTTTGCAGTTCTGCTAACTACTGGTCAAAAAAAGTAATGAAACCATTTTGTCTCTAAAACAAAAGATAAATTCTAAAGTAAAAGAGAAATGTAGCTTTTGCCAATCTGTGAGATTGTGCTCTTTTTCAGGTTCGTTCATCTGGTGAAATTATTCAAGTGAAGGTCCTGGGAGTTTTAGCTCTTATTGATGAAGGAGAGACAGATTGGAAGATAATTGCTATCAGTGTGGATGACCCAGAAGCCCAGAAAATCCATGGCAAGTATCTTTACCTTTCCTAACACAGGTTATGTCAGCAACCTGCACAACGGAATAGCATCTTTAGAACACCCAGGACAAGAAGAGGGAGATGCCAAGAGATGAGCTTATTCTTTTTTCTTTTTTACATTAAGCTTTTGGAAAGGTTCACTTGGATTTTCAAGTGGGCCTGTCAGGCAGAAGGTGTTCTGATTGTTGAAACACAACTGTCTCAAAGTCACTGCTGAYAATTACAATTTATGGGTGTGCATATTTATCCAGTCAGGTGATGTAGCAATGTCCATTTTCCTTATTGAAGATTCCTGTTATTTTTGTAGCATCATCTTGTATTCTGAAATGGACTGCACATTTTCAGTGTTTTGTCACCTTTTAGCTGGGCTATTTGAAGGGATTGTTGCCTAATATGAGTGTTTGCATTTTAGTTTTTAAACTTGCRAATTTGCACAGCAAACTGCTTACGCAGATCACTGTAATACGAGCCTTGTTGCAGCAATGCCATTGCAGTGAGACATATTGTCTTCTGCATGCAGATTGTCCTTTCAGAAGAAAATTTGGACGTGTTAGGCCTGGAAAGAATAAGTTTTTTACAGCACAGAAAAGGTGCAACTGTTTTCCTGGCACAAAACTTGACTTTCTCAAGGATAAATTCAATGGGAATCATGAGAATTAAGTGAGGATTTGTGTAAAATTTAGTGATTGTTATTGGTAAAAAATCTTCTGTAGCCTCARGCTTGTAAGATGAGGACCCATTCTTTGCTGACAGGAGAGCACTCATTTTAATAGCTTCTCCGTAAGAATGGGATTATCCAGTAATTACTGAAGAATTATGCTTCTCATTGTGTATTTTTCCTAGTTTCTGAATGTGTAGCCCTCCCACTCAGTTTTCTCACAGGTTACTCTGAAATGGAAATTACTTGACTTGTGAGGGAAGAAATGAGGAAAAAGAAACTCTTGGGGTGATGCTGATTGAAATCACTGGACAGATGAAAATGCTGTGTAGCGTTTGACACTTTAACTGCTTTGGCAGTTAGAGGTTAAGAAGTTCAGTTTAAGAAAATAATAAGTAATAGTTTGCCCTTAATGCTAGTGTCAAGTTAAACCTCTCCATGATGGTTGTGCAGTAGGTTGTGCTATAAGTGTCAATTAAGGCAAGTAATTAGCACTTTGTTTCTATGTAGTGGTCTGTTCTTTTTATGTCTTACCTTTTCTCTTCAGTAATTTGAGAGACTTTCATTGAGAGAGTTTAAAAAGACTTTCATTGAGAGAGTTTAAAAAGGAACAAGTTAAGTTTGTTTTAAAAAAAGGGGCAAAGTGAAATAGGGGCAAAACTTGGTTACTTTATGCCACTGAGTTAAGTAGCTCCGTTTGAAAGCTCCCTGTTTTTCTCAAACAATAGTTTTTTGGTTGTCAGTGGCTGATTTGTCAGCAATGACAGAGCACGCTCATTTGTCTGGGAATGGTGTAAGAGTTCTTAGAAGTCTTTTAAGAAATGCAAGCCCTTGCCTGTAGTTGATAACATTGTGTATCCTTTCTCATCAGAGAATAGCTGCAAAACTTGGAGAGCTGTTCTGCTGAGATTCAGGGAAGTGGAGAAATATCTCTGATTTAATATAATTTCACCTTGGGATTGGAATTGCAGTTCAGGATTAAAAAAGTGTCCCCCATCTGCTTTCACAAAGCATGCCTGTAGCCTGCAGTGTTTAGCAGCAATCCTTCTTCATTCTGAAAACAYACAAATCTGCTGGAATATTCAGTACAATATGTCCTTTTATATTTGTTTTCTTTCCCCCTTTCCAGAGATGTTAATTATTTCAGCATAAAGGGACAGCAGCTGCAGATAAAACTGATATCTTGCTTAACTGAAATGCTGCTGTGTTACAGTAGCATGCTTCTAGGGAAAGAGGCTAAGTGTTGCCTTCTAAGTCTATGCAGTCATTTCTGTATYTTTCATTAAACATTTCCGATTGGTCTGAGAATCATCACATTTGCTTTCTGCCCAGTGTGTGCGTAGCCCCAGCGAACATTTGGAAAGATAATTCTGAGGCACCAGAGTGATGATTACTTGAAAAGCCCATCCTGAGCCTGCACACCGTATTAATTCCTCTTGCAGCCTTAAGCACACCCAAGGTACTCTGTATATTCTCCTTCTGGGATTGTGATAGTTCTCATAAGTGCAGTTGATTTTTGTGAGACTTCACAGAACTTAAAACGGAGCAGTCCCAAATTCTGAGCAGTTCTCATTGTTGATTCACAGTGCTCCGCAGTTTTATGTCCTGCAGGCACCTATTGATAAATACAGCTTTAAATTGGAAACCCTGCCTCCAACTCTGTCTTTGACACAGAAAAAGGAAAAACTRTGGTTTATGGTTATAATGCTCAGAAAAGGATCAGTGATGCTCAGAATCTTATCGAGTGGGAACTGCATTATCAGTAGCAATAGCAGGGGCTAATGTCGTCCTGGTCTGAGTTCTAGAAAGTAATCTGTTTGAAATTATAGCGCTTAATATTGGTGGATCTCTCTCTCTTTCCCTCTTTCTCCTCCTGTCTAAATAGAAGCTGTACATCAGATGCAGGTGTGTGTATGAGAGATTCTTTTATACTAAAGCTGTCTACTTTCAGATTTATCCATTTGAGTAAGATCTGCCTTTGTAGCTACCTGAAAATTACTGAGTTATCTTTCTGCTTAGGCAGCTGCTAGCCAGATGGCTTTTAGTAGACTAACAGAACAACTTCAGTCCAAGCAGGTCTGGGAAAGGGCCTAAAATCTCCTTGCACTATGAAACACTAAATCTTGGCAGTATATTAGTTCCTGGCCTTCTTTTTAATGTAACATATTGGCCAAAGAAAGAAGCAAATTCTTGGAGTAGAAAAGCTTCCTGTCTGCTTATCTCATAATTTGGACTGAATTAAATAAATTGACATATATATATAATATGCTTTACAAAGAAGCACCAAAAAAATGAACAGTGTCTTTACAGATGTTGTAATTTGGTCCAAGTGTATACAGCATTTTTTACATTGGACAAGAATTTTTGAAAATGACTGGCAATGGAAGTGTGCGTAAAGCAGCTTATGAAAAAGCTGGCTCTCAATCTTCTTACCTTCCCTAAAAATGTTGGGCAAGTGGTGTAGATGGGGCAAAGATGGTATTTCTGGGATGACTTGCTGGCTTGGGAATTAAGCAGCTGTTTTATGCTATTGTTTGCTGGAAAGATATCTGTCTATGATCAACAAAAGTCAGCGGCTTCCACCGGCTTTTGTGCACCATTTCCTAGTGCTGATATAGTTAGCTGTGCTATACTGTCATGCTTTTTTCCCCTATATGCCCGCTCAAGATTGTTTTTTTTTGAGTTATTTGATCACACCCTAAATGGCAAAAATAAAGCATATTGAACACTTTGTGCTSTATATTGTTATATATCCTTACTTGTGAGTGTATTTATATGCAGAGGAGCAGCAGAGTCTCCGAAAACCTTTGTTGTGGATTTGTGTAAACCTTCAATTTGAAGAAATTAATTATCTGTACTAGGGTTCCACTCCTACCCTCTCACACCATGCTATACAAAATACACCAAATGCCTTTATATGGAATGTAGCTGCTGCTTCCTGTAAATGTTTATAGGATGTTATTAAAAACATATGTCCTCTCTTCCCACAGACCTTGTTTAGAAAGCTTGCTGCGAGCATGTTGTTTTAGCTTTCCTTGCAAAAAGCAGCATCTGTTGTACTAAAAATGGTAGTTCAGTACAAATCTTTTTGTCACTCCTTTTTGTAAGGCCTGCTAGAATTGGGAGCCACATTTGCCTTGGCTCACTCTCTTGCCAGAGAGCTAGCACCGGTTTGTGCCAGCCTCAAGAGATTTTCTTTACTGAGTCTAAACTGCAGCCCATAATGTGATAGCCAACTCATCCTGCTTAACTTTGGTGCCCGGAAAGCTTGAATCTCTAGTTGCATGTAGGCAACAGAAAGAAGTTATAGCCTAGAGGCCAGTGGATGCCTTTTGAGGTGTGTTACCTGCAGGAGCCTGACCTTTCTCTTCCCCATCCCAGTATGCAGCGCTTGCTTGCAGAGATAGAATCCCATTAGACCAGGTCTGTGCTTGTGGCTTCCATGTATGCCTAGCCCCCTTTGACATTTGTGTATGTAACTCTAAGACAAGGTAAGAGTGGCAGTCAGGGTCAGAAAACTGTGTCTGCTGTGGAGGAGACACCTGTTTTCTCTTTGTTCATATATTCCTTGGGATATGAGGCTAGCTCTACAGATATTAGTGCATTAAATCAATGTACTGCCTACCATTAACTTTTCTTTTACCTTTCTTTGCTGCTTCTTCTATTCTCTGTGAATCTTTTTCTCTTCCTTCCCTTGATACTCCAAAGCTGTAGTTTGGATTTCAAACCAAGTGGAGGATAGGCTGTCTTTCAAGCTTTTCTATGATGCCTTTTAAGAGGTAGCTTGTGAAGGCTGCTCTTTTTTTTTTTTTTTTTTTTTT
>NW_020455988.1:2225251-2341417 GCF_003342845.1 Nothoprocta perdicaria
TTGAGTGCACAGCAGCAGGATTGGGTGGGTGGTTTTTTTTGTTTGTTTTGTTTTGTTTTGCTGTTGTTGCACTTTGTTCCTGCTACTTGACCCCCAGTTCCCATTATTACAGTTTTTATTTTTTGTAATCAACAGGATAATCCTTATTTGGTACCCTGTAGCTCTCCTTCCTAATAAAGGATAGTGAAGCATTGAGCGGAAGGAAAATAATTTGCAAAGAAACAAAAAAAAAAGCAGCCAGTGTGTTCCTTCTCCAGGCCTCAAAGCCAGAATATACAGCAGACAGTGCTTTTAGACCTTCTAATGTTGTAGCCTGGTTCTGCTTAGTCAGCTTACGTAGACCAGATGTTTTCCAAGGGCAAAAATATAAGATTTGAAGAAATAATTTTATGAAGATGGTCTAGCTTAGGAAGGCAATGAGAGTCTGCCAAAGTCTATTCTAGTATTTGGGTCTTTAAAACACAAATATATGGTGTGCCAGATGAGGAGAGTCTCAAATGTCTATCAGTGAAGTCTTCCTGATGAACAATTTTGAGGGAAATAGGAGACAAATATCCAAGGAAGAGAAATGGTGAAGGAACTTTGGGTGAGAGATTTGCTGGAACAGCAACCAGAAAAGCAATAGTGGTCAGAGAAAGTGTGCTTGAATTTGAGTGTTGTCTGGAGAGGGAGACCTGGAGTTCATCCTCCCCTGGGAGCCAAGGAAGTTGCTGCAGCCTCCTTCACTTTATAGACCTGAATAACTTTGTCATCTTGTGTGTTTAAGAAATGATCGAAGTTGGAACTGCATTCCCCACCAGGGGAGATCATGCAGGCTCAGGAGAAGGGATGCTCCCTTGCTTGGAGAAAAGAGGATGGTGCACTGCCATCCTAAAACTAATCTTAGTTGTAGCTTTAGTTTTATACTGCTCAAATAGAGCATCCCACCTTCAACCAAGACCCGCCCTTTTCTAACTCATTCCTGCTGGTCAGTCGCGYACTTTAGGCCTCCAACTGTCCACACAATCTGCTATGAAAGGTTTGTTGTCCTTTTACATTGCAGGAAGAAGACCCACCTCCAGCCCAACCTTCCATGCCCCTTTTTTTCCTTTTTTTTTCTTTTTCCTGGGATTCTGCCAGTGAAACTCTCTGATTTTCTACAGGCAAAGAGCCAGCAGCTAAGTTCAAAATGTATTCTACTCTGAGTCCATAGGCACGTAGGCCTATTAAGTGCATGCAGAAGCAAAAATTCATGTAGAGCTCTTCAAGGTTTTATGTTTTATCCTTTGGGTAGTATGTGATCCAGTGGAATTTGGGAGTGGCACTTATCTGATGCCTGTGAATACTTAGTGTATCATCTCGTATAGCTTTAGTCTTAGAGTTCAGTCCGCATGTTAATGTTAACTCAGTGATCTGTAGAGTGTTGTCGTGTAGCTTGTATGGTGAAGTTTTTGTTTTTGTTTTTTTTTTTTCCCCCCCCCTCAGGTCCAGAGGCTAGACTTTGGAAAGATACCCTTGTTAGTTAAAGCTGGAAATGACATGACTAGTAGTTAATCTCATAAAATAAGTACCTTTGACAGGGTAGGCAGGAGAATGTCACTTAGCAGTCATTGCCAGTTGGAACTGAGACCCATACACATGGGAGGAGAACAGAGTAGCCAGATAGGGTGGACAATGGGACAGTGACAGGAGGTGATGTCAGGGAAGCAGGAAGGGAGAAGCAAAGAAATGACTTGTAAAACTATAGAAAAGATTAATACTGTGAAAGGGCACYTGGGCAGAGTGAAGTTTTGAAATTGCAGGACTACATACAGAAAGGACATGATGATTTAAAAAACAAAAAACAAAACAAAAAAAACCCCACAACTCCTGTTTCTGTCAGGAGGGGCAGTATGAGACAAAGAGTTGGAAAGAGAAGGATGTGTATGTTGTAGAACAGAACGTTCCTGTTCCTCCTAATCTCTCAGCATTCACTGGGGCAATGTTCATCTCTCATCTCCAGGCGTGCCCTGCGTGTGCTGTGTGTGCATTCCTCCTTGGGTTCTGTCCCAGTCTGCACAGCAGGAGGTTGAGCTGGCTTATCGCTGCAAGGATGTAGATAACACATAYGGGTTATCAGCAGAGTGGTGTTCAGAGTGCCTGGCACGTGCCTGTCTCATATCTGCGGGGATGAATTTGGAAGTAATGAGGAAAAAGCGATGCATTTAATACAACTTTGAGAAGTCAAGCCCATACTTGGTTTTGAGATGGTGGTTTAAAATCCATGTGTTAAAGTAGTTTTTAGTAGGTATTACTTCATTATCAAAAAATTCCTGTAGTGCCTACAGTTGTTCCGTTATTTCACAAGACTTACTTTGCAAGCATTGCAAGAGAGGCATACCAAGATGAAAGTCTATAAACATGGAATATTCTTCTTTACTTTTTATAAGTATAGTCTTTTTATTCATTGTCCCTTTGGGTCTTAGTTAATGAAAACCAGGAGGCAACTGCTTTACCTGTTTAGTGTGGTATTGAAATCATAAAATTTCAACTATGGCAGCTGATGCAATAAAGTTCTCTGACTTTGAAAGTGTTCGGTGAAATCAACGTACAAATCTGTGAGTAATCTCCTCCTCCTTTTTTTATCAACAGATATTGATGATGTCAAGAAGCACAAACCAGGCTACCTTGAGGCTACAATTGACTGGTTCCGATGTTATAAGGTCCCGGATGGAAAACCAGAAAATCAGTTTGCTTTTAATGGAGAATTTAAAGACAAGGTGAAGATGATACAAAATTAGAGGTGTATTTTGCTGCCACATGGCTGCCTTGATCCATCCTCGGTTTTTGGGAATTTATTGCAAAAAGAGGAGCTTTAATATATAGATTTTTTTTATATGAGGGATCTTTGAATATAGCATATGCAGACTAATAAATAATTTTTGGTGCCTTTCCTTTTTTTCTCCGAGGGAGAAATATGTGTTATTAAAGGTAGTCAGTTAAAAACATTGGGTCTCAATCTTAAAGAGACTATATGTTTGTGGTGCTTGTTACAGTATTTTTGATCCTTAGAGGAGTGAACAGACATTTTTTTCTTCCAGTCTTGATTGATAATTTTTGTGACATTTTTTTCAAGGCTTTACAGTTTAAGACAGACAATAGGTTGCAGACTTTCCTATATATGGTATTTGYGCAAGGTATACTTTTTCCTGGTAATTTTATACGAGAACATTTGAGCTGTTTTTGGCTTGAAGACTGAAAAAAATATTTTTCCCTTTTTTAGAAAAAATGAATGGCTYTTTAAACATCCTGTAGCAGAAAGTGGCCAGTATTTGAAAGGAGAGTGGGCCTGGGAGTAGACTTTGCTGAGGAAAATGCTTGGACTTCTCCAGAGGAAATTGATTTTGATTTGAGTAGAAATACTTTGCAAGTCATATATTGTGCACTCAATACAATTTTTTTGGCAGAAAATCATAAGTTCCTAATGAATCATGTCCATGTGTCAGCCAGTCCAGCCTTGCAGTGTGCTTTTCAGAGTCATAAAATGCCTTCTAACCATCATGGACAATGTTACTCTTTATTTATTCATTTATTGCATGGTTAGAGATGCTCCAGCTCCCCTCTGCACTAGAAGTGTGTTTTAAATCAATCAAATCTACGGTAAGAAGCCTGCAGAGCCTGATAGTCTGTTCCCTGTTCTCCCAGTCACTGCTCTTCCTGATTTGCCTGCCCTGTAATTYTGCCATAGCAACAGTTTAAAAGGGATGTAGTCGAATTGTTGGAGTTTGGATTTGAGACTCTGAAGACCCTGGTGTAGCCAGTTTGGAGCATTTGGATGCTTCTCAAGCCTTTTTGGAGACCCAGAATGTGGCAGGGCGGCCATGGCTGCCTTCCAGCAGCTCTGGTGAAGTTCACAGTGTTCTGGTGGCATCTCTCCAAGTCGCTCCTTGTTAGGACACATAAATGTTCTGTTGGCGGCTTTTTTTGCAAGGCAGTCCAGATAGCATCTGGACCCTATGGAGTTTTCTGATTCCCCTTCCCCCAATGTTATTTTTGTTTTTAAACAAACAAACAAAAACAGTTAAGCAGCTGACGCGTTATGTTGCTGGAAGTGCGTATGTGATTGAGCAAGTAATGAGGTAAACACACGTTTTAGCATGGAAGGGAAAACGTTACCTCTGATCTGATGTGCACATAGAGCAGAGGACTCATAAACTCATACYTTGTCCCGTTTAGGACCTGGTACATTTTTCTGTAGATGGAGATGTCTGTTCAGTATCTACTGCTAATTTCATTCTTTCATGCAACCTTTCAGTTTTCTGGCTGCCAACTGAGGGAAAGTCCTGAATGCATTGCCAGTGTATTTGACAGATAGTGAAGTTTGTTTCTTTTCATAAAGAGAGTGTTATTTTAAGGGGCCTCCTTTGAGGCCTCATTAAATTTCTGGAAAATAACATGTGAAACAGTATGTTTAATGAACTACTTCTATTGCTGATTTTTCTGTTTAATAGCCATTTAAATCATAAGACTTTTCTTTCATATAAACCAGGATTTTGCTGTTGAAATTATTAAATCTACCCATGAATACTGGAAAGCTTTACTTCATAAAAAAGCTAATGGAGGTGCTATTAAATGGTAAGTATGCAGTCGAATCTTGTCTTTGTATTGTACTAGTACTATTGGTATTCAACATGGAGCAGCTGTGCATGAACTACTTAGATGTTTTGCTTTGAGATCACAGGAACATTTATGTTTTTAAGATTGATAATTAATAGTTGTATGTGATAATTGCACCTTGTGTAATAAAGTGGTTCAAAAATATATTGATTATATAAAATTATGTAGACTATTACAACTTCCTAGTAATAGCCCCAGAGAGTGTGTTTGGGATCATTTGGGGCGAATCTCCGTATGTCTCATCACTGTTTACTCCCTCCTTAATGTATTTGCTGTTTTAAGATTTCTTTTCTTTAAAAAAACCAACAAAAAATAAAAATCTGGGATGCAAAATTGCTGTTCACTGCCAGCCTTTGGCCCTGTTCTAAATTGAAAGGGACTTGATTAAACTCTTGTGGCTGGTTTGCACTGACAGTTCTGCCCTGAAGTGCAGGCAGGTGTGTTTGCCTGGTGCTGTCCAAGGGCTGTAGCTTCACAAGAGCCAAGTGGGAGGGCAAAGGCTGTGCTCAGGTAGTTGCTGTTCTCGTGTACTTTCTTGTGGAAATGTGACTTTCTCTCTTCCTTGAGACAAATTCTACAGTTGGACCAGTTATAGTTTTAGTTTGAATATTATCCTGCAATTTTTTTTGTTTGACTTGAGTTCTCATGGATTTAGAAGCACTTTGAGCTACGTGTTAATGTAACTTAAAATAATTTTAAAAATCACAGTCTTGCTTAGAGAGGTTGTGTAGGACCGTTTTAAAAAAAAAAAAAAAAAACTCATGACCAAATTAATTTTGGTGTAAAAGGATAAGAATTCATAGAGCAGAATTTTGATCGGAGGTTTCTTTTTCTGAGTGTGTGGGGGGGGTGGGTTTCTGTGTGTGTGTGATTTTTTTTTTTTTTTTTTTTTCTCTCCTTATGCCTGTGCATAAGGGTGCAGCAGGCAGCAGCAGACCAAGAGTGTCTTGGTATGCATGTAGCACCTGCCATCCTTTAATGCAGAAGGGAAATGCAGGATGTTTGTGCCATCCATTTTAGCCCACAAGTAACTTCCTCAAGAAATGCCTGTGTCTCTCTGACCTTTGGGCACATTTAGATTCCTAGCTGTGGATCTTTGCATTATTCCTGAGTTAGCTGCCAGAAGCAGAGTGTGAGAGTGTTACTTACAGTAATGAAGAGCATTTGCATAAAAATGAACCCCCACCCCCTAAAAATAAAAACCAACCCTCAAACCCAAAGAAACAAAGAATATCTTCCCCTACAACATTGCTGGTTACTTTGTTTTTGATTTCTTCTTTTCTGAGCTCTTTGTGTGGAGTTGTGTGGGTTTTTGTTTTTTGATTTGGTTTGATTTGTTTTCCTTTCCTATGGATGCTTAATTATCTGTCTTTTCTAAGAGTTGATAAACATACTAATTTTATTTCTCAGCACAAATGTTCTGGTAGGTGGTAGCCCGTTTTGCTGCACTGAAGAGGATGCCCGATCAATTGTGCAATCGGTAAGGGCAATATTTACTTCTTTAATTTGTTAATAAAAAAAAAAAAAGGAGAAAATAAAGTAGCTAAACTGAAATAGCCCTTTATGCCTTAAATTGCATTGTAATTAATAGGAAGAACACAAAGGTAGTGGAGGACATGTAAGTATTATATTATAAATCTTTCGTTGCAGTGGTCCAATTGTATTTTTCTGACAGGTTCATTACCATTCTGCTCTTTTTTGTGTATGTGTTTTCTTTTTTTTTCTTCTGTAGTGCTGTTTCTTTTGATCCTGAATAGCAAGATGGACTGCTATTTGTATCTAGCCTKCTGTCTTCCCTGTCTCCCCTGTTGCCATGAGTTACCACCCAGTGTTAAAACTCATTGACTAGCTGACTGTAGTCCCTAATCAGTAAAAGCATCCTTTGTTTGTCTACTTGCATAATTAAATGCATTGCTGTAAAAGAGGAGGCTGCTTTTATGAATGTTTCGTAAAGAATGCCTGTCATATTCTGCAAATTAACATAAAATTAAAACACACAGGTTTCCTTTCTAGGCAAGAAAGATGTCCTGCAGGTCTGATGCTTTCATGTGCAAATGCTAGTGAAGGAGAATTTCTTCCACTTTAAAATATGCTAGTTTGTATGCTGGAATGTAAGCAAAGTTAAGAGAAATTACCTGAAGAAAAGAAACCCACAATACTTACTTTTTTTTCCYYCTTTTTTAATGTACTCTAGTTGTGGTTGGGCCTATGCCTGTGACCACGGGAGCATGCCAAGTGTTTTGCCCATGTGCGTGGCTGCCTGGGTAGCTAACTAACGAGGGCTGCGCGCGGTCAGGGATTTGCCCCGCTAGTCACAGTAATTATGCGAGTGCAGGTCTCAAAGGAGACAACATCCACAGCCTGTGCAGTTAAGACTCCAACTACTGTTTCTAGTAAGAAGGTATTGTCCTCAGTGGTAATTTGTCATAAGCAAGTAAGGCTCAGTAACTTGCAAAGAGAGAGGAAAAAAAAAAGAAAAAAGTTGTTTAAAACATAAGGAGGTGCCAAGCTGAACTTTTTTTCTCTCCTGGTGTGTTGCTTTCAGTAAGCTCAGCGTTCACACTTGTGAGTATGTTTTGATCCATGGGCTTGTAACTTTTATRCGAAAGAAGAATTAATTTGGGTATTCAGGTATGGTTTTTAGTTACGTCAGTCATAGCTATACACAAATATTTACCTCCCTTATACTTTCAAATTTCCAATAAATTTTAATGGCTATTTAAATGCAAAAAAAAAAAAAATTCAATTTCAAATACATTCTCAATTTGGACAGTGACAAATCTGCAAAGGAGTATTTCCTTTTATGTGTTCTGTGCAGGTTGTACTTCAAAACATGTAAGTAAATAAATATTTATTTAAACCAGCGGTATCCATTATTTTGCTCTTAATAGCAAATTACAAATTTTATGGAGTTTGGGATTTGTAAATTATGTTTATAAAAGCCCATACTTTGAACCAGACTTTAACTGAAGTATGAACATTTGTCTTTTTATTAAATTATTTTATTAAATACTTCCTGGCTTTTTTGTGCCTTTCATTATTTTCTTTAGGCAATATTATTGTTTTCTGAAGTTGTCAYGCCCTGTTCTTTTCCATCATTCTGTTTCAGTATATTCTAAATACTTGAACTGTGTCTAGGTAGGTGACTGTTTTTTGGTATTTTCCAAACAGGGAAAAGATGCGGTCCTGTTTTACATACCATAATTACTGTATGCAATTTCTAATCTAAAGTAGCTTGGAAAAGGAAGATATTCTTGAAATTGAATGGCAAACAGTCAAATTCTGACTCTAAGCAAATGAATTGACCTGTACATTTTATGTACAGGGGTTATCTTTTTGCCTAGTATACTKCACTGCCCAGTTTGCTTGTAAGCATTCGTTTCTTTTGAGCAGAAGTGAAAATATGTAAGTGTTGGCTGTGGAATCTTAATGGCCTTTAAATTTAAGATGTCTGTGTCTAGTTTTTGAAACTAAAAAGACTTTTAAAAAATTATGCCATATATTAAATTCTGGATAAAAACAGAAGAATGGAAAACCAAGAATGGAGCTTTTTCATAGTGAGAAACATATTTCAGCTGCCACATAATTTCTGAATAACTTGTGGCACTGAACTGGTTTGTTACATTCCTGATTCCTAGGTCAGACTGTAATTATGGGATTTTTTAGTTGGTGTTAATTGCCTTTTATTAAATGGGATATAACAGATTTTCAGCAGCAACAACAAAAAAACACTTTTGTTGTAAACCGTTTTTATGATGAAAAGAAAAATTAACTAAAAAGGGGTAAAAAAAAATGAATCCTTGTCAAGTGCTTACCAAATTATGCACAGTTCAGATCTAGATACATTTTTGATTGAGTAATTCGATAGGTTGTCCTGCTTATTTCAAAACGACCTGTTGTGCTGGAATGAGACCTTTCATTATTTTACAGATGCGGGTACTAGAATTGACTTCTGTTGGGGAATTTCCACTGCACTTCCAGGACAGAAAGTGTGTTGTCAAATTACAAGTAGTAAATGAGGAAAAGTCTTACAGCTGGGGAAGTTGCCATGTCCAGGCAATCCTAGTGAGATCTGAAGATAACCTGTGCATATGAGGACATGAACTGAACGTTCAAACTACATCAGCCCGCTGAAAGTTTGTGGTGTTTCTTAGCAGCTAAAAACTTTCATCTCTGTCTCAGCTCTGATGTTGAAACACACTGAGGAATAAACCCTGGAGGAGCACAGCTTTGTAGCTGAATGTGTTAGTGCTAAGATGTACCGTTTGTTTCGGGCTCTTGAGTGTTGCCATCTGCAAAACTGACCAGGACAGCCAAAACTGTATTTAACAGTAATCTGAAATAAATCAAATCTAAGCAGGGAGATCTATTAACTGCCTTTCTGGTTACAGCTTCTTAGAACTTAGTAGAACTGGCACTGTCTGTTCAGTGGCCAGTTGTGAAATAGAAGGTGCTGTTTGTTTTTTCATGTGAAATAAAAGATACTGTTTGTTTTTTCATTTGGACCACAAGTGAAAGGATTCTGTCATGAAGAGCCTTCTGTTTCAGTGGAATGAGTTCGACCTTCCAGGTGGGAAGCTGGTCCTCTGAGTTCTCAGCCTAAACTTTCTGAGCAATTATCTGAGCAGGTGCAGGCACCTTTTGTACAAACATCATCACTGGCTCTCCCTGCCTGTGTTTAAGGCTGGAAAGGGTACGATAACTCTGAAGAGAATGTTCTGGTGATGAGGCCAGGGACCTCGGTTGCATTCATCACCCTGACACCACCTTTATGACCAGAGACTGGTTATGTAACCCCTCTGAGCATGTGACTGGGTAAAGCAGGAAGAAGGAGAATTTTTCCCCTTGCTGCTCCCAGGCTGTTTTGGGGAGCCTGCCCTGTGCATGCAAGCTCAGCGACAGCCACACTCCTGAGAGAATCACCCTGGTGCAGCTCAAACTGTGCCGTATGCTGAGCCTACTTACTGCAGCATCTAGTTGAGCCTGGCTGTCCTTGAAGTGCTATAGAATCTTTGTTAATGTCTTTAGGTGCTGTGAGTAGTGACAGGAAGTGTTTTCCACCTATGCATTTAGACAGCGATATTGTTCGCAGTGCAGCTTTGTTCTCACAAAGCATCAAATTGCTGTAAGCCCTGTCTTTCAGGCTGTTTCTTTTCTGTACGTGTCACCTGAGTGATTTGTCCCAGGGCTGCCTGTTTGGGTAAGTCCAGCTTAGATGGGCCTATGTCACAGCAAAGGCCAGTGTCCTTCCAGGTTTTGCACTGGATTTGTGCATGTAGCTGGATGTTGCAAGATCCTGTGTGCTGAGATACTCACCGTTTCCTCATCAGTTATGTCAGTTGGAGAACTTGCCTCTTTGAGGAACTGAGGGGAGGACAGTGGAAGGTTATTTTTGTTATTAGTGTAACTGTGCTTGGATCTTCATTGCAAGGAAGGCTGCTTCCTTTACTTAGCTTTAAGTAAAGGAACAGGATACACTGTAGTAATGCTGTGTCCACCTTTGCTGAGGAAGGTCTGACTTGCACCTACAGACATACTTTTTGCAACAGAATTCATCACTCTCCACGGAAATGACTCCTAGTTGTTAAAATAGAGTTCTAAAAGGGTATCATACATTTTTTTAAATGTTTGAATCTATGTAAATTGTATATACCCACATGCATACCTTAAAAAATGTATAGTAATGTAACTGCTGCTGTACAAGTAACAATTTTTACTCTTTAGTATGTAAAGAGCAAATCCTTTTATCCACAAATACAATAAGAGTAGGAAAATTTTCTTGATGTTACATAAAGTTTAATTTGTTATTTATGAGCAACAAAGAAAATTGTACAGTAGCTTAAGAAAATAAGAGAAAATTTAGAAGTCTTCAAAGATAGAATATTGTTCTGCAGGACCTACAGAAAGTTCTGTTTATGTTAATATCTCTTGGTACTAAAATCAAGAGCAAATCTATTCAGCTGTAAACTAGCTTTGAGTTTTGGTACTACCTAAGAAACTAAAAACAACATTTTTTTTTTTTTAAGGCACCAGCACCAGTGAATGGAGACTCTATTTCCCCAGAAGGTATATTCTATTTTATCCCAAATGCTATATGACTTTTTTTCTTTATAATCATTTACTTTAATAAAAAGAAAAAAAAAAAAAAAACATAAAGCAGTCCTGTTGGGGGGGAGGGTAAATATGAGGATGATTATATTTTGTCAGACTGTCATTTCTGTCCCCTGTTAAATAGATTGTGGACAGAAATTCAGAGGCTGTTTATGGGAGAAGATTGCTGTTAATGTGTAATCTGCATAAAAAGATGAGAAGATTAAATATTTCTTTCTATCCCTTTGATCAGGGAAGGTAAAAATGACACCCTTTTTAATTGAGAAAGATTGTTTTACCTTATATTTTTGTTATTCCTCATAGTAGCTAGCACATCAAATAAATAGCCCCTTTTCTTAAAAGGACATAGCCATACTTAATTTTCAAGTGTAATTTAAAAAAAAAAACATTCATTTTTATGATGTTGTTTTCCATGTTAACACCATATGTTTTTAGTCAAGAAATAAGATTGCATCCGAGACTTTCATTTTTGTTAGCTACTTTTACTTTAAAAGAAAACCCCTATTTCTCCTGGCAAGAACTCCACAGGGAAATGTATGCACTGTTGGAGACAGACGGAGTTACAGAAACACTAAGAGACTGGAAGTCATGAGCAGAGTTCCAAATTGTTTGCGAAGTAACATCTGTGTAGCCCATATCATGGGAAAGCAAGTTGTGTGCCGTTTGCCCTTATATGGCATGCCAATAAATAGCATTTATTTACTGAAGTATTACAGTGCAGACATCTGACAGACAACTGAACATAGCCTGCCTAATGTTTGATGTTTTCCAGGGATAGTCACGTCAGTGTTGCAACTCCTGCAGGGTAGCTTCAGCCAAACTGTTCCAAGTGAAGGGCTTTTATTTTGAGGACATGCTTTACGTRGGCTGAAGATGGAGCTCACCCAGAAGTGTTGTGTTTGGAGGGGAGGCATCCAAAAGATTTGAAAGTTCCTTTTGAAATGTTTGTGTGTGTGGCTAGTTGCATAGAACTAATGTCATTTTTGATGTGTGTTTTTTATTTTAGTTGATGATGCCTGGTACTTTTCTCCCAAGTGATCGTCAGTACGTGCTGAAGCCACATCATTCCTTAAATCATCCATTTTTTTCTTTTCTTTGAATTTTGAAGACACATAGGCAAATACATTAATTGCTGAATTCCTGTTGAGACAACTTTTCAAATTGTATGAACTTTCTATCATGTAAATAAACACTGACAAAGATATGTTCCCTTTCTATGCCTGTCTTGTGCAGGGTGAAGGAGAAGGAAGAAGAGCGCTTGCTCATTCTTGAGATTTAAAACTCTGGCATTCCTCTTTCCCATTCCTCCCGAGATGGAGATAAGTTGTCTTCAACCTTTGTTCTCCAGATTTTGGAATAATCCAGTCATCAGGTGCATAGGAGGCTGTGTTGATTTGCATATTGGGGTTTGTCTGTCTACTGTGACTAATCTTTCTCAGAAACAGTAATCTGTATGTTGTGAGCTTAGCAGTTTACCACATGCTCAGATATGCAACTGAGCGATGTTTCCTGAGGCAAATTCTTTTTTGTGCCCGTGGGTCTCTGCATATTTCATAGTTATTGGTGTAACATGTTTGCTTTTATAAAGCAAATATAACTTCACTCCAAAAAGTAATTCAATTAGGAAGGGCTGATGCCATAACAACTGAAATAAGGATGCACGTGTGCTCTCTGCAGCACATCCTGTTTTGGTAACTGCTTTGTTTCATCACACAGGAAGGATTTTCCTTATGGAATGTTTCCATTTTTAGAATTGTATATGCCTGAAGACTTCTGATAGCCCCTCACACAGTGGGCCAAAGTTAATAAAATGTGTAAAATTGAGCTTTGTGTTTTTCTGGTAAAAATATTTGCCATGTTTTCTACTGTGGGATTATATCAGATCTATCTGTACTGCCTAGTGTTTTCTTTTTTTAAGAAAAAAAAAAAAAAAAGGGCTGTTAAGTAGAGAGGAAATGATCGCACACGGACAGCTTTACCCAGCGTGTTACTGAGAGCAGAGGTGAGCGAAGTCCAGTTTGTACACAGCCCATAACTAAGGCTTAATATTGTTGACACTTGACGGAAGTGGGAGACAGAAAACTGAAAAATATAGGTGGTGGGTTTTACCTAGAGGATTAACTTTTCTTTACAAAGAATGTTATTAGTTAAAAAAATTTCACCCTCTGGGTATTATTCTTTGATGTTAGGAGTTAATTTTCTGCTTTAGAAAGTTGCTTAATATATAAACAGCAGTAAGGGGCCTCAGCACTTTGGAGTAGTCTGAGTTCTCCCATCTGTAAGGGGTTATGCATTGTTTTATACATAGGGATTAGGTGTACGGTGTGGGATGGAAAAATCTAACCTACATATCAGATACTAAAAACTTATTTTTTTAAAGTCTGGAGTTATGTTACATTCAACGCATACTTACAATAGTGCTTCTGCATATTTACAGAACTGTAAGATAGTGTACATTATACCCACAGATGTAATGYCTTTTAAAAAATTATTCATTGTTTAAATATTTTCCCTAGTGTCTTGGGTTCATGTGCAGCCTCTCGGTATGAAGTTACTTTGGTTATTGTAGAGTCTAGCTATTGTAGAGTACAGAACAGCTGCTACATTTGCCTGTATGGTGGTTATATCAAAGAGGTTTGCTGTTCCCTAAAGTTCTTTAGGGACAGTTGGACAATGAAGGACACTGTGTTAAATCAAATTATCTTTTCTATACATAGCTCACTTTCTTACTCTTTTGAGATGTTTAAGGGAAAGACAATATAAGCATAMAAAAAAACCCCAAAAAGCTGTTTACAGATACCCATGTTACACTGGGAAAAATAGGTTAAACAGTCAATCAYAGAATCATAGAATGCTTAAGATTGGAAGGGACCTCCAGAGAACATCTAGTCCAACGCCCCTGCACACACAGGGTCAATAGTATGGTTTTGGTTTAAGTTGCTTCTTTTTACTGTAAAAAATAACTGCTTTTTAATTTATAGCTACATTAATGATGTGGGATTAGGAATTGAGAAATAAATATTTAGATCAAATTAGACTTTATGCATGTAAAAAAATAAATAGTATTTGGGAAGGATGAAAATTGATAGGAACTGAAATGCCTTGTGCTGTCATAAATTTTGAAAATATTAAAATATTTCCTTCATGGAGAATACATAAACAGATGACTACTTTGTCTTCAAACTGCTTGCAACATCTGCTTATGAACATTTTCTAAGGATTTTTTCCCAAGTGAGATAAAAAGATGTACAGTTATGTGTAACCTTGCAGCTAAAATGTACTGAATGGTACTGACATGTGGTTTTTGGAAATGGAGTGTAATAAAAAAGCTGTGGAGAGAATGTCTGTTAAGAGGAGAATTGGGGGATGGGACAGAAAAATCTGGAATATGTTTTACAGATCACTTCAGGAAAACGGGTTTACAATAAATGCTTGGATTTTGTTTTGTTTTCCAGACAGGTCTTCTGTTTGTCCTTATTTGTATTCCTGTATGTTTAAAACTGGATTCTTATTCATTTAGAAATGGATTCGTTTCAGTGGGAATCTTAGTGTAGCAGTATTTGCTTCTCAATAGCTATATGAAATCATTTTTTTTCACCTACTTCTAATGCCAGTATCTCCTGAAATGTCTTGAAGGGAAATAAATATCTGTGCCAGTGAATCTATAGTATACACTAGGTACACTATAGTATACATAGGTATGTAACTTTTGCAAGCACAATGCTGTATCTCTTTATTTTTTTAGTTTTAGGGAAGGAGAAGTTGCTATTTTCTCCCTGTTATTGTGCTGAATCTTCATTTTATCTATGTAATTCATTACCTGCTGTTGGAAATAGTATCTTTGACATGGAACACACTTTTCAGCCTCCCAGCTGAAAATGTATTCATTAAAGTGTGAAAATAATAAAGTTATGAAAGCAGCATGCTATTGTCACTGTTAGGATGTTGTTTTCATGCTGTTAGTAACAATGGACATCCTCTAAAAATCTCTAAAAGAATGGAAAGTAATTCTGAACTGATTTTCATAGATGGTATATGGAGAAAGTGCCTTACCATTTTTTGTTTGGTGCCATGAAACAAGATATTAATACTCAAGAGGTATGACATGAAGCTGTCCTAAGCTGATCAAAGTATTATTTCATGCTTCCCCTTGCTTTTGCTGAGTTTGAATCTTTTTACTGGGTTATAGTTAACAAGGCAAAAGCAATATTAAGTCAGTAAGGTGCAAAATTATGTTTTTGTTTTTCTACTTTTGCTGTAGAGTGTAAGGTGATTTCCTACCAGATTTTGTAACCTGTTTTCTGCTCCATGAAGACAAGAGGAATGGCATTTGGAGGACAAGAAAGAGAAAAGTAGCAGAAGGAGGAGAGAGAGAATGGAACCCAGACCTAGAAGGTTCAGGCAAATTTAAAAGTGAATGACATGTAAAATAGATGCAATGGCAATATTTTTAAAAATAAGTTTTTTTCTATACATTCCCACAATATATAAATTACTGATTTCATACAACTGGGGGGTGGGGCAGTGGAACATGTTTATCAAGTAGTTAGAACATTGACCTAGGTCGCAAGTTGGAATTGTATCCCCAAGGTCCCTGGGAGTAGGTTTCACTCCTTACCCCCGGTGGGGGAAAGCAACAGAAAGCGACTTGCAGGAATTGCTGACTTGAACTTCTGAGCCKTAAGGGAGGCACTAAGGTGATGAGGATACTTAGCAAAGGTTGAGTGACTCACTCACAGTCGGTCTTTGATTTCGCATGACTCCAGGATGCTGGATGTATCCAGTGGTCTCTTACTAAATCTCCAGATGKTCTCTAGAGGATAGGCAAAGAAAGCGAAATTCACCAGAGGAATGTTAATTTATTGGCTAATTCATTGATGATTATTGGGGAAGAAGCTTTTATTCTAGAGCTGTGGACAGAATTCAGGTACTGTAGCTCATGTTTTCTGTCTTGATCTCATAGCTACATTATGGCTGAATCTTCCATATTATGCAAAACTCCAAAGGATTGCAATATTCTGTGTGGTTAGTATGTGTTACGTACCAGAACACTGTTGCCCAATAGCTTTTCGTATCAGAGTATCTGTGCAAGATTTCTGGATTCTTTGCAGGTGTCACCAAATTTAATACTAGCGTTTTGGTTTATTATCTTTGGAAGAATACGTATATGCAATATGCGGACATTACAGCACGCATGCTAATTTAYGGGTTACATTGCATTCCTAGTTAGGATTTGCTTGTCTTGAAAATAAGAGGTTTTTTTTTTCCGTTTGCAGATGAAAATCTGTTCAGATCTGGAGATGGTAATTTGTGTGTGTGGTATTCATTGCCAATAAATTGCTAAGTGGTCCCCTAAGCTTTTCTTTCAGGGTGAAGAGAATGAGTGCAATAACTGAAGTGTCTGTGCTTTGTAAGTATGATCAGCCTTACGCTCTTTTATTGATACTTGTATCCGGACAAGGRTATTGGAATGTAATGGAACTGGTTTGACTACTCTGAGTATTCAACTATTGTCTGCTGCTRTTATACCAGCTACAGGATTTTATAGAGCATTTGGCATTTCCCATTTTAAATATGCTGAGGAGTAAACATCCAAAGCACTGGATTTGAATATAAAGAATTAACTTTAAAATTTTCACTTTTTTTTTAACCCATGTGGGCTTGGACAGACCACATAATCTTTATGCTATTTGCAAAATGCATGTTTTCTCCTTGTGAATGGTCTGATTTCTCCCAAAACAGAGTTGGCAGTAATATTAGGAAAGAGGAACTCCTTCTAGGAAGGCACAGGATACATTGAGTTTTGCTARCTGTGATAATCAGCTGCGCTGACAAAATTCCACAAGCCAAACCTGCATCTTTATAGTAAGTCACATTCCTCTGCCCTAGGGTTGTGTGATAGTGTAATTCTCTTAAGAGTGAAAAGAGCATCAATGATGGTGAAAGTTCAAGGTGTAAATTGACGTCTTAGTCCTATAACTATGACAGCAGGCTCAACTCAACTATTAAGCAGGTCTTTAAGTCCCCTAAATGCCTGCGTGCTGTTTCTAGACTGCAGAAGAGTTGATTTCAGACTGSAATTTGTGAATGCCACCTGGACATTCTGAGCATTTCAACTTCAAATCAGTTGAGACCTAGGAGCAAAGCTGTTTTAAGATTCAAAGACAAAATATCCTCCTAGTGCCTACTGTTTAGAAGGTTTACTATATGGTAGAAAGTACATTTATTAGAAGGGCTATTGGCAGCCTGTTCTCTTTGGAAAGCTGAGATTAGAAGGAAGACATAGTCAGGTTAGTCAGACACAATTCCCCTGACAGAGCTGTGCAGCAACAGTTAAGTTGTTGCCTTTCTTTCTTGTCCAATTCTAAATTTATTTTTGCCTCCTAAATGACAATTTGGGAATGAAAAGCTTTAGAATTTCTAGTCCTTTACTGAATAGCTTTGTATCTCAGGGAAAATCATATAAACTCCCTCATTTCTTTGCATCTATAAATAGGGACAGTATCTGTTTATGTTACAGTAATGTTGTGGGCATTAGTTGCCTGAGAACTTTAAACATCACGGAAGCCTTATTGCTAACAGATGTCTCTCTGACCCTATAGGTTGGCACACAAGGCTGCTAAGCATTCAGACAAGAGGAGCTGATTGGGACTTCTGCAAAACAAAGTTCATGTAGCTCTGCATGTGGAAGGGAAATCCTGCAAGAGAAAAGGAGCCAGGGTAAGAGCAGGGCAGCTGAGCAAGGGTCACTGCGAAGGGCATATGAAAAGAAAGTTGTAGCTGATAATGCAACCCGAGAACAGGAACAGGAGGAGGGGACCCAAATGGGCTAAAGGGTATGGCAACTTCTAACACTAGAATAGGTTTAGGCTTCATGTTTCAGTGGTCCTAAATGTCACCTCGCTCTGTTTCCTAGAAGTCATGTATAGGTGCTATTCCCTAAGTTATGATACTCTACTTTATGAAAGTAGTGGGGGAGAGTCCCTGTGMAGGTTGCTACTTTGTAGTCTGAAGAGGAGCTCTTTGATTCAYTTTGCCCTCTGTCTGGAGCTGAAATAGTTTGTGGGACCTCTAACTGAAATGCAAATTAGCCTTAGATATTTCTTTTCAATTCACACTTCTTGGAAGAAGTGACACAATTCTTGAAAATACAGTAACGGTGCTTCTGTGACAGGCATGCTCTTTTACAGTATACATGGTATAGCTAAACTGAATCATACCAATATGTATGTGTTTTAACATTTTAGTGTGCCTTAAAGTGCAGTGTGTGCTAGTTGTACTGCATGGGTGTTTTTCTCTGAATGTTAATCTGAAAAAGAAAAAAGGAAGTGTCTGTCCTTCACCAGGAAATGACTAAGCTAACTGTAGTAATTAGTGAACACACAATCCATAATTTTTAAAAACTTCAGGCTTTTACTTTTCCTTTGAACTTTAAAAGTCTTATCCTCTTCTAAAAATAAGTTTAACAAATTTTGCAAAAATTGTTTGTTTCTGATGATCAGTTGCATAGTGAATGTGAGTAGCCAGTGGCTCATTTTYGATTGTCTTTTGTAATAGTTCTTGTTTTCTGTTTTTTTATGTAAATTTTCCTATTTAGAACTGATATTCTTTAGAAGTTCAGTTTTCATTTTGAAACAATTTTTACTAAAATRTTCTGACCCTTCAAAAGATACTGAATACTAATGAAACAATGATATACTCATCCTGTATAATAACTGGTATTTTTCCTGATTTTAAAGATGCTCTTTTACAGAATATGAATAATAAAAACACTCATTTATTTTTTCAGTCAACCATTTTCTGTATCTATTAGAACTTGTTGTAATCATGATCAAGACCATTGTACTAGGTACTTCGCATATACATATTACTTCAAAGCACTCACACTTTAAGCAGAAAAGAGAGATAAAAGGAGGGAAAAAAAAAGTGCTATTCCTGCTTTGCTGCTGAGAGAAGTAGAGGAGAAGTGAACTTTAGTTGCTTAGGGGCTTGACACAGTCCCTGGAGGCTTATCCTGACAGCTCAACCTGTATGGTATGGCATCACGTTGTTAGTATTTGATAAGCAGTTRGATAAAGGAGTTGTGGCTGTTTGTAACAAAGTCATCATTTAAGCAAGACTACATTTTGTGAAATTTAGTATACCTTAAATAGTTTGTGTGTGTGTGTATATATAAAAATATATATAATGCGTATGCACATGCTCATATGCTGACGCGTTCCAGCAGTTAAGATGGCCTCACTGTAATCATTTKTGCTTACCCTTGAAGCTGGCATTTTTAGGCTGCTGGCCTATACCATATTACTGCAGAGCTCTCCTTACATTGTTGKCAGAGAACTGCCACCCTACACCTGCTGCCAGGGATAGGAGGGTAAAATCCATTATTAGAAAAAGAAAYGTTTGCATCTAATTAAGCCTTTTTGTGCTCTGGTCTTTCTGCTTTCCACCAATCCTGTCATGCTGATAAAAGTGTGAGAGAGAACTCCTCTGGCATGGTGACTGTAAGATATACTGCTACTGTAACCGTTTAAGTTGAGCCATTCATACAATAATGGCTCATACAATCACTAACTGTATTTGTTAGTAGTTTTCTGTTAAGGAATTCTCTTAAGGAATTTAAGGTGTGGTAACCAGTCTATATTTGACTTTTTATTTAAGCTGATGTTGTTTGCTTCAGGAAAACATGGTGCTTCAACCATATGCTCAAATGTTATTGTGTTTAATGCCCGCAGGAGCAGAATATTTACATTAAAGGAGTTGGAGCCAAGTTAAACTCAACTGCAACTTTATCAACTGGATTATAGTATTATCAGCAAAAGCAGCTAGTGAAGTGAATTGAGAGCTCTCTTGTCTTTTTTTCCTCTTTTTTGAGGAAATTTTCTGAATAGGCTCAGGCAGATGTGCCCCCTTTGAAAGCAGCACTCTGGTGAGTGTCCTTAGCCCTCGTGCAGCAGGGTGGAGCACGTTCAAGAGGCATTCCAGTTGGACCTGCAACCCTCAGGAGGGAGGGATAGCAAAGTAACTACATCTAGGATTTTTGGTGTAGTCTCTCACTCTCAGCTGAGTAGAAAGTAGGATTTGTTTTTCTTGATTTTTGTTTTTAAGTGCACTATTTAATATGATAAATTGAACAGCAGTTATGGAAGAGGGGTTTACAGGCAGGCTGAGGAAATTGAGTAGATTGTCCCCGGAAGGGTTATGTTATGAATAGTAGTGTAGCAAAAGGCCCCCATGAGGTTTCCACTTCTTCAAATATTTCCAGAAATTTGGCTTGTAAAGACTTACTATTTTGCTTATGGTAAGTGAAGTAAGGACATTTTGGTGGAAATGGCTAATGGGGGAATAATCAGACTAGGCAAGTCAGCAGCTTTGAGGAAGTGGTGACTTTGAGCAAGGCCTGGGGTGAGCAGTTAGTGATGGAAATCCTTTCTGTGTTGCTGCAGGCAGAGGAGAGGGTCTATGCACAGGCACTGTCAAAGCTGGAACCACAGTGCAAGAGTCAACACTTCGTGGTGTGTTTTGAACAGAAAAAGGCTGTTATCTCTAGCGGTCTCGCAGTTAGTGGTAGGTCAATGCGACCGTGCAACTCAGTGCAAGTCTTCATTCTTTAATAAAATAAATAAAAGAACAATAACAAGAAGCTAATGACCAGCTCAGACCCTGGCTGTTCATCTAAAACTCTGGTGCCGGTTTGGAAAGAAGTTGAGGAAAAGTCTTTCTTTTTACAGTTCCCCTTTCCATCTGAAAAAAGAGAACCAGCCAGCTGAGGAGAGCAGAAAGGAGAAGTTAGCGACACTGTCATGGTTTGTTTGTTGGCAAACACTCATCTGTTTGGTTCCCCCCTCCTCCCCCTAAGCTTGCCAAGTCTGGTTAGGCCTAATCCAGTTCTTGAAAAGAACTGGCAGGGTGATCTTGTCCCCGGTGATTTGTGCAGAAGGTGGAGCTTCTGTGACCCACATGTGTTTAGTATGGAATAGGTATTGGCTGTGTACAAAATGGCTGGGCAGTGGCTTTTTGCTCAGACAAGAAGGCAGCAGAGGGAAGCATCCAGTTGAGATTTTGTTGAGAAGTTGAGGAACTTGCACAGAGGAAAACTTGATCTGCCTCATAGGATCAGGCAGCAGTAGGGACTGCAGACAGTCTGCTCTTGGCTGAACTGAGGTTTCTCAGGCAGGGGACGGTGGGTGCTCAGGCACGGTCAGGGCTTGTGCAGTCATTTTTGGAGTGTGCAGATTTACTGCAGGGAGTGCTCGGAGTTACTGCTTGGGTGCTCAGTGTGAAGGGAGACAATTTGCACTGTGGAGATGATGCACTGTGTTACAAAAGGACTGAAAATGAGAGGAATAGGTGGGGATTTTTTTCCTCCCATCTTTTCCATTACTGCTCTAGCTTTATATTCTGTGAAGGGGAGCAAAGAGAGAGACTCCTCTTGTTTGTTTCTCAGTGCCCATCTGTTTTTTCATATCACCTGGCAAAACCCTGTGACACTTGCTTTAACTCTGGCAGCGTGTTACTTATTCTGAGGATGTGATCAGACTGAAGTGGCCAGTAGGTCACCCCTAGAAAGGGGTAATATAGATGTTGTTTTGGGTCCCAGCCACCTCGAGGACAAGCTGAGGGGGAAATGTTAAGAAGAACWGAAGTATTACTTCCATGTTTGCAAAAACTTTTAACACTTGGTCATGCATGTTTTTGGATTTATACCTGTATTTAGTAAGCTGGTTGAGTTCTTTATAACAAATTAGAACAGACAATGATTTTTTTTATCAAGATGATCACATTTGGAATCAAGTTGAAGAATACAGCTCATTGGTGCAGGTAAATGAAAATGAATTCAAACGTTAAGCGAAAAAATATGTAGCTTTTTCTCCATCCTCCCCAAAATAAAGAATAAGTTAAAGTGACAATATTATCCAAAGAAAAGTGGTTTTTTATCTTGAAATAATTGGAGAATTGTCTCTTGCATTACAGATTCCAAAAATAACATGCAGCTATGCCTTGTGAAACCCATTTCTTGAGATGTGTTACAGATGTTGATTTCTATATGTGATTTAGTGGTTATGGCAAGCAACAGATTTATAGCATCAGGACTTTCAACTTTTATTGCAGCTGAGTCATTTGATGACCTTTGGGTGACTAGTGGTTAAACACCTACACGCAGAGCTTGATCCTGAGCAGTGAGGARTGCCTGCATTTTCTCTCAGGCTCACTTGAGCTTGGCCAAGCGGTGCACGCTCGCAGAGAGGGGCAGAGGTGACTGCTCCTGCAGCTGCCCTGTGCTGCCTGGCCCTGCACGTTCCTACCTGCCCTCAGCAGGTGTAGCTGAGCAGCTGCTCATCCTCTTCCTTCCCATTCCTTGCTCTTCCTTGCCTTGCAGAAGGGGCCGAGAGAGCAACCACAGAGCTTCACCCATTCCCTGTGCGCACGAAGCCAGAACAGGAGAGGGTGGTGCTGTGTGTTAGCTTAGCAGACTGCTTTGCTAGAAAGCTGCTTCCTATGGATGTGTGCCCTCAGGCCTGGAAAAAGGCCACTGCTTTCCTTCTGATGCAAGACTTCTGGTTGAATGTCCTCAAGTTAGCTTGCTCAGTGTTGAAATGGGTTTGTGATGAGTCTTTTAATGCCTTGAATAGAAAAACACCATTTGGATCTGTTTCAGACTTGCAGGAGATGAGGGAAGAGGAAAAGATAAGGAAAAATAACAGCTTTATCTCAGTTTGCTTCCTAGTTAGCACCACGTGGTTGTCAGATGGCTGAGCACAGCTGCATGTGCTCAATGTGCGGCGACATTATCTACATCCTCACTGACAGAGTGAGTCCCCCAAGCTTCTTGGGGACTTCAGCGGGGAGGTAAAAGCAGGCAGTGCTGGGGAACCCTCTGTCATGTGGCAGAGGAGAGTGACTGGTGGCTACATCTTGTGCTGGGGCATCTGGAACAGCAGATTCCTTTGTATGCAGAGCTTTGTTCTGTAAAAGCCCAGGCTATGGGGCACAGCAGCCCAAAGGAATCTTGTGCAGACTAAGAAATGCTCAGAGACTGATGATTTCCACTTCCAGCAGCGGCTTTCTCATACAAAGAGATGTGGGAGCGTGTCTGTCACTTCTGGCAGGACACAGGAAGGAGCCTTCAGCTGCCTGGGCAGTATTTACTGTCCCTGGTTTCTTCAGAGAAATGATTCCAGGCACCTCTGGTTTTAGCATGTATCCCTTTGAACTAACTTTGCCATCGGGTGTGATGTGTGCAACCACCTTGGGAACTCCTGAGCTAGCTGGAGGGAAGCCAGTGAACTACTGCTCTAAGTCTTCTTGAAACTGCAGTACCAAAAGTGAGTGGTGATTCTCAAAGGACTTGAGGGGTTACCAGAAAGACTGAGCAAACCAGTGGTGGTGTTGATATTGTTTAACTGCTGATCCACATAACTTCACTATTTGTATTCTCAAAACTCAGTCCAGCGCAGCACGTGTAAGGCAGGCAACAAAGGAGAAGCAGAGGCAGAGGGATGGTTTAGGTCTTTTGCTCTAGTCTTTTGGCTCAAGAAAGTGCTTCGCTGAAGGCAGCAGCAAAGTACAGGAGAGGCACACGTGGTTGGACATGATGATAGAGCAAAACCTGGAGAACGTGTGCAGTTCTGCAACCCTTGGAGTCATTGGGACATCAGTGACACTGCACATAGTTACAGGGAGAGAGGAAAGTGGAATAAGGAGACAGGCTGTGGCTGAAGGAGGGTCCAGATGAGGCTGGACAGGTGGCAAAGCACCAAAGTTATKGGAGCTGCTGTTAGTTTTGGGGTGGCCATGGTCCCTGGTAGGCAGGAGACAGGCAACCGCCAAAGCGGCTCCACTTTGCTGTTGGCTACATAATATTTCTCTGCCACTTGAATATGCTCTAAGGCTTCATATCTTTTACTGAATATATTTAATGCAGTCTTAGTTATTTCATTGGGCTGTTGTGATATGACTACATTGCTGTTTTTCATGAAGGACTGCTGTCTGTCGGTAGAAGACGAGCAGGATTATATGTATTAGAGAGATCCTAACATATTGGTAGGGAGCTCTGTAGCTTTTTTTCTTTTTAAACAAAACAACAAAACACAACCTTTTTCACTGGGGAATTTTGAAATGTTCAAACTAAGCAGCTGGGTTTTTTTCAGCTGTTGCAGGTATTAAAAAACAGCAAGAAAAAAACTCCACTCTGACCTGTCACCGGAAATAATCCTGTCTTGATCACGGTGAGCAGCTGGGTTCCTATCTCCTCCTGTGACTGTAATCCTCAACTTTTCAGCTGGTTACCTGCACAACAGCTTGTCAGAATTCTAAGTTAACAGTATGAAAAAAAATCAATAATGAAAGTGCAGATGTATAAGTGCATCCTTGGGATTCATAAATTATGGGTGCTACAGTAAATAGCTGTTGTGAATAAATAGATGTTTGGAAGTGACCTAGTTTAGAGATATTTTTCCTTTYTAAAAAGTGAAAAGCGTTTTGCCCACATTACAAGGACTGTCTAGTATTACCACTTTAATTTTTTTGCTTTTTTGTGATAGCAAATAAAATTATCTGAAAATGACAGTACTTGAATTAGGCAAAGCAAATAGCTAATAGCTTTGTTGAGAACACCCATGAATCTGCAGCACAATTTGTTCYTCCAGTATAGAGGGCAGAGGAAATGCTACAATGGCAAGGAATGGGCAGACATGTTCTGGATCCTCTGCTTAACAGTGTGCTGTGTAATAGCTTAAAAACCCACACCTGGTGTCTTAAGACTTCAATGGAAATCATAACTGGAATTACAGTGCTTTGTGTTGTCATGGTCAGTAAAGGGGCTGTTTCCAATTTACTTGGCTTAAATAGCAGTGGAACCAATCCTGAAAAATGTTGCTCTGAGAGTATCCTGTAGGCTTCCTTTGCTTGGAGGCTAACAYGTCTGTTTCTGGCTTGAATCTGCTTATTGTTTAGATTAAAATCTGCTTTGTGTGGTCAGACTAGTCAAAAGCAAGCAAGCAGATTGCCTTCTGACTCCTACATTGTCAACCCCCAAATAATTGCATTCACTAGTAAGGCAGGAAATGAGTTGCTTGGAAAATAAGGCTCAACTTTCATATTCATGGATAGATTTTTAAGACTGACAGCTGCTTTCCATGTCCTTCTCCTGCCTGCAAATCAAAATAGAACCCTAGCCCAGAAAAACACCCAGGAGTTAGAAACAACCAAACTGTCCCACAAGGTGAGAACCAGACTGCTGGGGCAGATGAAGAATTTTGTTCTGTCACTTCTAGAATCACCTGTGAGATTGCAACTGTGATTGGATGTTGCCGCCTTACAGAAATAAAAGCAGAGGGCCAGTTGAGATTGGAGACTGGAAAGCTGTGGGAGGAGTGGGGACAGGAGAGTCATGAGAAGGGGCTTGGAGGCTAGAGACTAGTGCTTGACCTGATACTGAAGTTTGCACAGTCTTGCACACCTGAGTAGCATTGCAGAAGCTCTAGCAGCAGAAGATGTATTCTTACAGGAAAGATTAGATTTTTCTCTATGCCATGCTTGTCTCTACCCTTTACCATCATTTTTATTCTTTAGTTTTTTATAGGGAAGTGCAGAACATAAGAGGACGAGATGCATTAAAGAATCAGGTGAGTAACAGTCCTTTGAAGATAAGTACAACCTGTCCCAGAGGAACTGTGGATTATCCAAMAGCAATTTGATCCTATGCTCTGTTGGTTCAATGGTTTGACACAGAGTTGGCATTGTCTGTCATTTAGGGCATGTTAAATAAACCAGTTGGAGCTGGTTTATCCTGTTCTGAATATAAGCTTGTTCTCCTATTCACACAACTCAGTCTAACAATTTCATTACAGGGACTGCTTTTCTTACTTGATGCTGAGATCCTCACTATGGTCATAARCAAAACAACTCTGACCTTTATCTTTCACATAAAACTGTCAGACTTTTCCTAATATAAGGCAGGGAATAGTACCTTGCTTTGGATGACTACTTTCCATTGTCTTTAGAAATGAAATCTTTTTAAAAAGGGATGGTGGTATCTGGCCACATGGCAAAGGATGTTGCTCTCTCTGTTGCATCAGCACAAGGAGGTAGGCAGAGCTCAAGGTGCTGAACTGCGAGCAAAAAGGGCAGCGCAACTCATGCCAGAAACCTCTGGCCACACCTACATGAATAGTTCGTTCCTTTGAGGGCATTAACATCACAATACTCTCAAGAGAAATAGGAGTTTGTACAGAGAAAAAGTAGCATTTGTTATTGCTTCCCTCCCAACCCCTCCCCCTGCCACTATGCATATTGAAAATACATTACCACTCTGCCCARAAAGAGCTACACAATTCTGACAGTTGAAACAAAATTAAAGCAGCTAACATGAAGCGAGCCCATGTCCCACCTGCGCTGCGGGCGGCTGTCAGAAGGCCTGTCAGTCAGGATTTGCATCTGCGCGCGGCCGCTTTCCTGAAAAAAGCAAAACAAAAAGCAGGCTTCCTTCCAGCCTGGCACTCTGATAAAGCTTATCAGTCATAGCGACAGTAAAAGCGCAGTGAGGATAACTTAACACTTGCATCACTCAGCCTTCAGAAGCGATTAGATGACATAGTGTTGAAAATCAGTTGCTTATATCTTGTTGCACTCTTGCTGCTGGTGGGATGTCCACCAGCAGTTACAGAAGAATCCAACCCATGCATAAGCAGCGTCTATGCTGGTATTTCTGTGGACCTAGCTACCAATTCCTCAGTGCCCCACTTGTATATAAAACATGTAAGAAAACATGAATACAAGAAAAATCAGTCCAATTTCATTTTAATGACAGAAGTTGCCTGAGGTGGTCTGCCACACAGAGTTCTGCTGGTGTAGGTATTACCATAATTCAAGAGGAGATGGTATCTTTCTCTTGAATAAGCAGCGTGTTTAGCAAGAGAAATAAAAGCACCTTTCCGGGGAGCTGCTGGGATGCTCATGGGTTCTCCAATATGTTTCTAGACTCATAGCATTTTCTTGACAGCTGGCAGCCCTGAGCTCTGAGGTTTCTGTGCATCGCATCCATTCCTTTGAATCGGAGCTCTGAGGTTTCTGTGCGTCGCATGCATTCCTTTGAATCGATGCCTTCATTCTTTCTGAGCACTGAGGCAATTGTACTTTCAAAATAGTAATGTCTTCAGTTAAATAAACCCAAGATTACTTTTTTTTGTTAATGTAGCTCTTTGTCTATTGAAAATTACGGCTTTCCATGTTTGCAGTGCTGTGCCTATACTGGATCCTGATGTGGGCTCGTTAATAGATTATTTCCTCGTTAGCTGCAGGTAGAGCTTTGACCTAGAGCTRCTTAGGGAAAGGAACTTCTGTATCTGTTATCTTTTCTCTCAGGTAATGAGTCTAATTATGCTTCTGCGCCCTATGCAGAAATCTGCTGTTGAGCCATAAAAACAGTCTTTGCTGTGGAAATGGGAGCTTGCTACTGACCAGGGGATGGATATGCTCTGCAGCGACAGGGAAAATGTGAATTGCAGCAGTACAAAGAAATTCCCTGTGCCAGTAGAAAGAGCTGCTGTCCTCCCCGCCCAGTTAAATCCAATTAACCAGCAGGAATGCAAAGGCAGCTCCTGTCATYTCCACTTTTTAAAGATGAATTGGCATGTCTGTGTGAAGGAATTATTTAAGGGCATAGTGTTGTGTAGGTGGAAGTCCCAGGCTGTGTTGAAGAGGAAGGCATCCCAAAGCAACTGCCCTGTTGCTGGCAGGCTGGCATAGTACTACAGCTCTCTGGGTCATAGGTGGGCCGCTCTCTGCCAGCTTGTGCTTGTTTGTCCATTCCTTCCCTTAGAGCAGTTGCAGCTGAGCAGTRTGTGAGGGACTGGTGAGGGAATTCACAGCGAGTGGGTGGCTGTAAGCCCTGTGTGCTGCAGGTATGAGGGTTCTCTTGCTCCACTGGCTGAGCTCCTGTGCAAAGGCTCCTGTCTCCTGGGTCTTGTCAAATGGCAGCAGAGGAGAGAGAACTTGTTTGGAAAGTCAGATGCTAAGCAACCTTTAGGGAAAAACAAGTTCCCAAGGTGAGTTCAGTTTAGTACTTTTAGGTTTTGTAAAGGTTATGATGTACTAGCTTCAAAGTTTTTCCGTGTTCATGCTAAGTTTCTGAAAGTCTCACATTAGCCTGGCTAAAGTTCAGATTCACTTGAGAAAACAGGATGGCTGCATTTCCCGTGTGTCTGGAAAGCATAAGCAGCTTAACTGGCCAGAAGCCTGAGCGTGTAGGAGCAAGTGTGTGTTTGAGGCAAGTAGCAGCTGTCCCTGTGCTGCCCTTTGCCCTTCCCATCACATCTGCACCTCTGGGCTGCTTCCCCTTGTAGTCTGGGCATCTTGGTAGGCCTGCATAGRACTGTAGCTGTGCTTATGTCAGGGTGGTTGCAGCCATGTGAGTTCCCTGTCAGCTTTGGGTAAGCACAGTGCTCATGTTAACACACTCCCAAACCCTGTTCAGAGCCCCTTGATCAGAAGCGCCGTGCTGCCACGCTGCTTGGCAGCTTTGGGCTAAAGCCTTGGCTCTGAGCTACCAGCCAAGGAACTGCTGAAGCAGTGACAGGGTTTCTGTGGTGTGGGACCTGGCAACTGGCAGGGAACAGTTATGGGGTTTTTTTTCTTTGTTTTCAGAGTATGATTAAAAAAAATCACTAGATGAAAAAACAATCTAGTTAAAAATAGGAAAAAAAAATCTGAGGTTGTGCTACTGTACTCTGGGTTTAAATGTTCAAGCTTTCATGCTGCTCATGTAGTAAAATGACCTAGGAATGAGTAGGGGTGTTCACAATCCTCTGTCGCTGGCTCCCAGCTTCTTCCATAGGTGAACTGTAGCTGTGGTGTGGTGGGGGGTGTGAGCTGCATTATGTGTGGGGGAAGGTAAGGCTACAACTATGTATTTGGGGGATATGCTGCCAAGGAGAGAAAATGGCTTTGGGGTCTCAGTGGATGCAGAAAAGATTCTTAAGGTATGGAAGAGTCTGCACCAATGCTGAAGTGTTTTCAGGCTACAGTTAAATGTTCTCATAACTAACGATTGTGTGAGGTTTTGATATGATACTGGTGGGACTGTTGTTTTAATCTATTATTTAACACACTTGGAAGTAAATATGCAGTAAGCACAAAAGACTGTGTGAGCAAACTGGGTTTGTGGTCTGGGGCCCAAGGAAACAGGTAACACCTTGTCAAGAGGAAGGATACCATTTAACCGTGGTTTGCTAAAGAGAGAGTTGAGATTATAAGCAAAGGAGAAATTTCATGTGTCTGAAAACCTCTTGGGCTTCAGCTAGGCTCTAACTATTTATAGGAGGCAGAGTTTCTGCTAAGAAGCATAAATTAGTTGAGAAACTGGCTGTTGCTGCTTGCTCCCTGTTTACTTCTACTGTTAATGCTTTCTGTGCGTTGCCGCAGGGCTGCTCAGCACAAAGTGAGTGGTTCCAAACTTGAGTGCGGAGGAGCCCTGTGCTAGGGAGGCTGCCACCGAGCAGGTGGAGCCAGTAAACGGTCTTACCCTATTTAGGCAACATGCTGACTGTTTCAACAACACCACCAGCAATTGCCAAGTAAATAAACTGCCTGTTGAATGTATCCACAGTGGGTCAGGTCACTTTACAAGATGTTGTTTTTGTTTTCTTAAGTGTATGTATTTTATTGCAAAAGACACTGAAAAAGGGTATTCATGGCTTTAATATGCATAGAAGTCCTGACATTCACTTTTTCTCCCTCCTATTCTCTTCTTACCTGAAGTTTAATGCCTTCTTATTTTGTAGGCTCTCTGCATGTCAGTTATTTTTACTAGAGATCCAATAGCCTTGCCATGTACTTATCTAAGGAGGTTCATAGTCATCCCCAGCTTCTTTCTTCATTTCCTATTTTCAAGGAGCCTTAAATATTGCCCTGCAGTTTGGGTATGGGGACTCACATGTGAGAGTACTTGAGGATGATTTGACTGCTTTCTTGTTCACTGATTTTCCTTTGAAAGTATCAAAAATCAAGGTCCTTAATGGTCCTATATTTATGTTTCTCTAAATATACAACAGACTACCAAAAAAAAAAAAAAAGAAGCTCAAAAGAAATATTGGTGAATTTTGACTTCTGAGTAGCATCCCAGTTTAAATCTCACTCCCTACTACTCTGAGAAAAGCCTTTCTACTCATTTCCTTACAAGTTACAACTCTTCTCCTCTTTACAATGTTACCGTGTGCGGAAATGGTAAACTGGTTATTGAGCTCTATGGAGGGAGGCAAAGAGGGTTAGAGGGAAAAACAGGTGGACTTTTGATCTTCTGGAAATATTTAGAGTTATAAGCGCTAAGGCCCCTAGCGCCAGAGGCCGTAGAACCTGGCAAGGTCGGATGTTGACTCCGGAGTCCATGAGCAAGCCCCTGCTCGTGGCCAGGTCTCTGCATTTTCTGGAGCCACTGGTCGCGCTGGTGCAGCTCCCCAGCAAGCAAACACCACAGCCTTGGGGGCTGATGGCAGCACGCGAGCTTGCACAGTGAGACTGCAAAGCAATTTATCCAAATAATCTGGTTTGAACAGAAATGATGATAAACAGTAATCTAAAACTTTTCTTGCAGCAGATGCAGAGATTTGAAGTGCTGAGAAGAGAGGGGTGAGGAAGGACTGGTCCTGTAGCAGGGAAGAGAGGTCTGGCTACAGATGCATTAAAGATCTGGAGATCCCAAACAGAGGTAACAGCCTGGGTGTAACAGTGCACACTGAGGACACAAATGTCGCTTTCGTGGGGCGGGGGGACCGGGGGGAGGTGATCCTATTTGAAGCAAACTGACTCCAGGAGCACCTGCAAATAGATGCAGAGGAGCAAATCTTCCCGTCTGGGCCAGGTTCCCTTTTCACTCCAGTCTGCAGGAAGTTGAAAACTTGAGAAACTGGTGTGGCCCTGAAGGGGTTGGAGGCGCCTCACCATATGCTGAAGTGCCCCTGTTTCCCTCAGTTTCTACGCGTAGCTAGCGCTGCTCGGCTGTGCTCAGCATCAACACCTCGGTGCTGCTGCAGTGTCTGTGGTGCCAGCACGGAGACTTGTCCTGGCTGCCGACGTCTCTGCTGTTCCCCAGGGCTCCTTTTACACATGATGTCCGTGTGAGCCGCACGTGAGGCAGGTAGTAGTGTCTGCTCCCGGGCTGCAGCTCAGRCCTCTGATTTTGGAGCTTGTCAGTGGAGAGCTACGTTATAAATAAGGAGCCTGGTACTCGGGAGATTACCTTTGCTTTATAAATAATCTTCTTTGTTTTGGCCTGACTTCCTGTAGCATTGCAACAGGCAACTGTAAAATCGCATTTCCAGAGCAGGAGAGTGTTGCAATCTTCTTGCTCCTCGGACTGTTCTACCCTTCCTCCCCCTTCTGTTATGCCAGGATTATGCCAATTTTCATTATTTCTGTTTTTAAGGAGGAAACTGAGTTGAGCAGAGCTGTCTCCTTTATGTCTACCTCAGGTCTGTTTTCCCCTGTCACATGTCATGCATTCACCATGTTTTAGTTGGCAGCAGTTACAAGATGGTGCTGCTTGTTCAGTGTGGTTCAGTGTAGCTGGGTGTATTTGGGGATAAAACCTGTATTGAGTCTGGCTGGAGATAAGGAAAAATTGATGGATGGTTTTACTGCTTCTAACAAATAAGCAACGGTCAGTGCGTTTCACTCACTTGGGTGTTATTGCCTGCACATCTGTGGTTATTCTGTAGAGCTTTGCAGAATGGTTGCGTTGCCCAGCCCTGACCTTTCCCACAAGCTGGTGTTCTGTATATCCAAGTGTGATCTTGCCTCCCTCAAATTTTACAGATAGCCTATCTGAAAAGACCCTTGGTAAGCCAAGCTGTTGAGGTCTGCTTGTGTCTTGAAATGGTGGGCGGGCTCGGGCAGCTCTCCTCAATAGCTTTGCAGCGCTTCCCTGACATGGGAAGTGGGGCTCTGTTTATAGTTTGTTAAATGCATGTTTCTTTTCTGYCTCCCAGAATCCACATAACCTATCTCAGACTATTCTGGGAGCAATCAAAATTTTAGGAACAAGATCTACCTCTTTAAACTTGCAATTGAACGTGGGTAGAAAAAAAAAGAAGTATTTTAAGAAGTATTGAAATGGAGAGATGTTTATGTAGTCTGATCTCCATTAGGTTGTCACTCAAATACTTTCCAAAGTGCCTCGCTGACTGCTGGATGGTAAATGTGAGACATTAAAAAGCAGCCAAAGTACCTGTCTGTATTCCAGGTGGCCTTAAAAGGTTTCAAGCTGTGCACTCTGAAAAACTCTGATGGCTCCAAGAGCTCGGAGCCTGCTCGGCCCCGGGCTTCGTACAGACTTCAAGATACTGCTTTCCTCCCTTCCCTGGCAATAAAAGGAGGCAGTGGGGGAAAGGGGGATACCACGTGTGTGAAGTTAAACTTTAGGAAGAGAGGTTACGTATTTTACTGTCCAGTTAGCTTGCTCTAATAGACAAGCTGAGGCATGTGAGAAGAAAATCCTCCTTGCCCCGAGTGCCCCTTGTGGTGGTGGCAGGGCAGGGACGGCGCAGAGGCTGCCCTCTGCGCGCAGGGCGCTCGCAACGCGCCAGCGGGTGCCCTGCTGCAGAGGCTCGGAGGAGGTTTGCACAACGGGGCGTTTTGCTCAGCTTTTCCTTTTCTCTTTTGGAGCTCTTTCAGACCACAGCAGTATAGCACGTGCACAATGCGGAGAGCTGTCCCTCTTGCATTCAGCTTTACTGTCTGAGACGCCCAGAAGCGTCGCTGTCGAATTGTGTTAATTCTAGTCACTGTTTTCTTCCAGCATTCCAATGTTTGATGCGTTATGATTGGAAGTCAGGAAAGAAATAATTTTGTATGGATTTTTACTGGAAACAAGTCAGCAAATCTGCATTTTTTTTTTAATCCTCTCCTAGATGTGACAGCATCTTTCCTGTCTCTTAGTGATGCACACAGGATTGTATAGGCCCTAATGAAATACTTTATTGATCACATTATGAGAAATCAATGAGAAAGTTGCCCTGGCTGTCAATTCTGTGCTGCCTATATATGCAGTGACAGGTTTGACCGCTCACCATTGTGGCTGAGAAGAGAATACCTGGGGGGGCCCAATTATAGCAGCAGCGAGAGGAAATTCAGAGGAGTAATTTTGGCTTCCCTTGTCGCCTTTATGTTGGCCTTGGAACGAGTGGCCATGCGGCTCCTTTCAGCTCTTGCCTCAGCGAGAGCGCTAATGGCAGCTCTCTGCAATTTGGGCTTCTTATGGCCATGAGATTGAATCAATGCTGCTCCTTCCACATTTAGTAAAACAATTTTCCACGCACACTGAGCAGCTATTCTTGTCTGTACCTGCTTTGAGATGGGCTAGATGAACTGGAAGATTTTATAGAAAGCCTTCTCTTTCTCTTGCTCCCTTGCTCCTCTTTTATTTTTTATTTGATAAATTGCAGGTTGACAATGGCACAGTTCTCTGAAGGAGACATTTTCTGACGGGAAGATGTGGAAAAGCAAAGTGTTTTAATAGGGCTTCTCATCAAAGGTGGAAGTCTGAAGCAAGAAAGAAGAAAAATAACATAAAAAAGGCAGTTGAGCTCTCCTAGTTCTAGGATACATACTTCAGGCCCTGTTACGGTAGTATCTGAATATCTAAATTTTTAGTGTGTTTATTGTAACCACATTGTTGCATGGCTTGGGAAGTACTAGTTTGCCAGACTCCATTGCAAGGGAACCATGACCTAGAAATCCCGAGAAAGAAGGGAAATGGGTACATACAGGGTCTACGCAGAACTTAAGTGCCAAAATCCCAAACTGCAGCCTTCATCCTCCCTTCTAAGCTGTTGTCTAGCCCTGAAGATGATGCATCTCTGAACAAATGGATTTTGTTTGCGCACGTGCCCAGGATTACTCAAGATGAGTGTCTTGCAGACAGCTCACGGTGAAACGTGACCTGACCCAAAAAGAAGTTTCTTCTACCCAAGTTCTGGTTAAAGCATTTGACCTTTAGGAGAACTGAGTTCCTGGCAAGCATCAGATCCCTCTACGTTGGTCATTTTTAAAGCATAGTGGGAGAAGGTGAGAGCTGATGGGGAGGAAGCTCATCTCTGAAGGTGATGACACAGATCAAGCACCGGCTTTGAGCATGGTCTCCAATGTGCTGCTTCGCCCTGAGGCCGCATCCGTGAGCCGGGACGCGGGGAGGCAGCAGAGCTCTCCAGGCCCGCATGGCCGGTCTCTGTCTCTGACCCAGCAAATAGGCTATTGCAGCAGGGAATGAGTGGCAGGGGCAGTCTCGCTCCTCGAGGAGGGGAGTGTCCTGGTCTCTCTACTGAAGGCTTGGGTCTCCTCTGGCTGTAGTTTAAAAATGAGCCCCATGCTTCCTCTAAGCAACCTGGCTGCATGTGAGAAGAACGCTTGTGGCCTGGTRGGCAATGGCTCAGGTGGCAGGAGGTCACATGGAACGCGGAATCTCTCTGTGACTGCGACTGGTGGGCCTGAGCTAAGGGAGCAAGCAGGAGTGTTGCTTGCTCTCTCCCTGACGCCTTTTGGGGAGCCTCGCTGGCAGCAGCCCCTCCTTGGATCAAAGTGAGCAAGCAGGCAGGTGTCAAAGGGGCAGCATGTCTCTAGGTTTGCTTTTGAGCGGCACTAGGTCTGGGGTCCGGGGCTGTGCCATGGGAACGCAGCCAAGGAGAGGGCTGTGAATGGGTGACACTGTCACCGTCAGCTGGCGACAAGCTTCTTGCTGGGACAGAAAACAGCTGCTCGCCTTCCCATCTGCTCCAAATGCCATCTGTGCTGTGCCATCCTCCACATAGTGTGTGTGGATGTCTGTTGGGTGCCTAGAAACTTGTCAGATCTCCTCAGATAGCCCTGGCGGAGAGGCTGGCAGGGTCCTGTCACCTGCACCCATCTCGGACTTGTGTCAGGCTGCTGCTGCTGTGGGCACGCGGTCAGGTTTGGTGCTGAGGTTTGGATGGGGAGTGCGCAGAGCACTCGTGGGGTGATGGGCAGCGACCAGTGGCTGCCCCACAACAGCAGAGCTGAAGGACACATGCCCCATGTACAACAACAGCCGCCTCTGTGGAGGGGCAAACGGGCTGTTTTCCGTATGCTGTGCCAGGGAGGGTGCACAGGGCAGTCATTTCTCTCTTGAACAAGCCAGGAGAGCAGATGTCCGGGCCACGCGGCACTCTGGCAAAACATGGACCTTGTCGTGGGGCGGTGAGGGCTGGCAGCAGCGCGCATGCCATGCAGCGGAGCTTTGCTGGGCCCCTCATTACCCGGATGTATAGGTGCCTCATGAGCAGRTGAGCTTTGAGGTTTTAACCTTGCAGGGTCTCTCCGGGCTGCACCGGCCCTGCAAATGAATAAACACCAACTCGTGAAGGTGCCTGGTTGCTTTAAACCAGGCTGAACCAAAGGTGTCTCATACAAAACAAATGTGCTGGGAGTGGTCGTGGAGGGAAGGGCTAATAGATGTTTTGCCTTTGCCTGACATCTGCCACCTTCCCCCACCGCAGCCCTTCCTCTGTTTATAGCAAGCCATTTGCTCTATTAATGAGCAATGGGCTGGCTGCCAGYCCAGCTCTGCCTCGGCAAATGTCAACAGAGCCGGACTGCACAGGTGGGGCAGGGCTGCTCCTGGGGACTGTGCCCTACAGCTGTTTGGGGGGAGCAACCACCCCCTGCCAAATGAGGCATGTCAGCTACAGCCATGCCAAAATGCAGCCTGGAAGCCCCAGGATGCCACTTTGCCCATCCCCTTTCAGAGCATGCTGCACTTCAAGCCATCCCCTCCAGTTAAATCTCTTTACCAAAGTGGTTTGCACAGAGACTTTCATGTGAGAAGATAATGGGGCTGTCAATTTTACAAATAATCACCACAGGGGCAGGAAAATAGGAGGGGGATGATTGTGCGTCAAAGCGCAATGAGGTTGTGCTCGCTAATGCAGGGYAACGAGGAGAAAGCCGAAGCGAAGCGCGGTCTCCCGCGGCCGCTGCCCCGGGCAGGAGCCTGCAGCTCCGCCTCGCCGYGCTGCGAGGAGCCCACTCGCCCAGCCGTAGCTTCCCCAGCTCATGGCCCACGAGGACAGCGTGCTTAATGTGCAAATCCCAAGCGAGTGAGATGGGTTAACCTTAATTAGCGCTGCGAGATTGTGGGGGAAATACTGCAGGCTCCTGCGTGGCTGCCTCCAGCAGCAAGTGCCTTGTTTCCACTGGGATAAGGAGTCTGGAGCGAGTCCCTCTTTGCAGTAAGGGTTAAGCTGCATTTTAAACTGAAGCAAAGCAGCAGGTTCCCCCCTACCCCTGCCATGGTGTAAAGATCTGAAGCATTTCAGGTGAAGCGGAAGAGTTTTAGGAGGGCAGTGGTTTGTCTCCCCAGAACATCTTGAGCCATTTACACAGACCTGAATTGGGAACAGAGGGCTTGAATATCAGTGTCAGGAGCACTCAAACCACTAACCTAATGGAAAAATGYTCTAGGGCAAAGAGGGAGGTACTGCAGACCACCCTTCCTACATTTGGAAAATGGGCTGGCTGGCAAATGGGAGCAGATGGCCCTTGGCAGCTACGGCAAAGGCCAGCCAGCCTGGGAATTGTTCTGCGTCGGGAGGCCCATTCCATGTGTAGGCCCTGTTCGGAAGCAAAGCAGAGCGAGGAGAGCGCTGCCACTGCAGCACGTGCAGAGGGGCTCAGGTTGTCAGTGCCCCGGGACAGAGCTGTTACGAACGGCTTAATCATTGCTCGTGTAGCTGTGGAGAGTGGGGATCTGATAGATGTGTATTTTCCAGGAAAAAGAAAAGTTACTGTGTCAGTAAATAGCGGAGTATGGGCTTGCCGCTCAGAGGACGAAAGCTGCTGAGTTTAATCTCGGAGCTGCTGCGTGTGCGGTGAGTTTTGGCGAGCCTGGCATGCAGGGAAAGCACCGCTCTGCCCCTTCTTAATCCCTACCTTTCTGGTTTGGTGTTTTGCCTCTCCTACATAGGTCCTTTTGGATGAGGTTTCCCCCTTTATCCCCACTTMACCACACTGGATACCTCTCCATATCTTTCAGCAAAATCACGTTAGTTGCTGTCACCTTTGCCTGGGGTTTGTTCAGCCTGTTTCAACTTGCTATTGTGGCTATTTTGGTTGTTCCTGGTTTTAAGAAGAAACCGTTTTGTGTTGTGTGTGTCTGAGAAATGGAGGTCCCCCCAGTGTGGGCTCTGTCAAGGAACAAGTGGCTCGTGTGGAAAGGCGGCTCCTGGCAGTGTTCATTGCTGGCAGAGAAGCGGAAGGCTCGAGGGGTGCAAGACCTGCGTGAAGGTTGGGGGTGCGAGTTTGAGTCGCTCCTTCCCCAGGATGCCCATCCGTTCCGATGTGTGTGCGGTGCAGGGAGGCTTACCTGCGCCCCGTGCTCATAGCGCCGGTAACCTGAGGGCTTGGCTGCTCACTTGGGGACTTACAAAGCCTTGCACGCTTCTTTTTTAGCGGCAACTGTCACCGCAACGGTTTGCAACTGTGAGGAGAGCAATTTCTGCCTTTTAGAATAGAATAGTTTATTTCAGGGTTTGGTCTTGATACCCCTTGAAATTAAAAGGTACCAACTGCAAGGATATGCGTCATATTACTGGTTTAAACACTGGTCATTTCTCTCTCTCTGTTTTTCTTTTTTTTTTTTCTTTTTTTTGATTGTGGGGAGGGATTGTGTGCTTAAGATTATACATTAGAGGTTAGAGGTGTTTGGGTTTTTTTAAATGTTGTCTGTTGAAGCATCTCACCATTTGGAGGAATTAGAACAAGCTTGCAAATGCCTAAGCGGGTAGTGATATATACGTTTTTTTTGGATAACCAGGGCTTGGTAGCTGGTGTCTGAACCCTTCAAAGGAAAAAGTCCTAAAGAAAAGCTTGATGTTGAGAACTCCTTTTGTTTATTCAATTTTTATTTTATGAAATGCATCCTTAGATAAGGCCTTAATCTTGTGCACCAAGGAGGATGGATTTGGGCTAAAGCAGTTGGATATATGTGTGAAAATGTTTGGGCTGCCTTTGGTTCTGCTGCTCTTGAAGCTAAGAAGGGGATTATCCTGAGAGGGCAGCAGATGAGTTTGGTTTCTGGGCCGCCAATGTAAGCATCTTCCTCTGTCCTCTGTAATGCAGTATTAGATTTAATTTCTTTAGACTAGCAGTTTCACCAGCCCTATATAGTCATTTATATATGTGCAGACCTCCTGCAGTCCCCCCAGGACTCCTGACCTGTATTTGGTGCTAGGGGGGCCCATTCCGGTGCACAGGCCTTGCTGTTTGAAGCTGATAAAAGTGATTGTGACAGACAAGTTTCTGCAAGACAGACTTAGAGTGCATTAAATAAATATAAATTTTATTAAAAACACCCACATCTCAGCGTTATCAGGAATGATATAATAATAAACAGCTTTCAAATAACCTGCATTACATTACAATACTTACAGTATTTATAACCATCCTCAGATTTTTTTTATAGACATACCAACATTTCATGAAAATGAATGAAACTAAAGTATAAAAAAAAAAAAAAAGGAAGAACATAAGCATAGAAAATGCACACAGAAGTTCATTACCTTAGTGTCAAACTGCTAAAGTTTCCTACACAAGTTAACCACTAGCTTTAGGAGTGAACTTTATTCCACTGTGCGTCAATCAAGATGAAAAAATTCATTCAAGTAAAGTTGACACCACTCAGAAGCATCTTCAAGTATGGCTATAGTCAACCTGATAATCCTATACAAGCAAATCTGTCTGCTTTGTCATTCGTTCCAACTGAGGCAGGGTTCTGTACACCAAAAAGTACAATTTGGGTATTTACAATACATAATTGATTTACCAACTAAGCTTCCTGCTCTTGCTGCCAGCAGTTTGGCAAATGACGGTGCAGGGCATGTTAACCAAGCGACTATGGATTACATGAGTAACATATGATTAAAAACAAATCACAAGAAGATGAGGWTTTATAATGATTTAATTAATCTGATATATAGCCATCATTTAAATTTTTTAAAAAGGTGAAACTTTTGTTTCAATGCAGTGGGTAAAGTCACTGACTGAGAATTAAAAAACAAAATTGCCATAATAAATATTTGACCATTAAACCCAAAGGCCTCCTTTGATTCACTCAAGTTAGGTTGTGATTCTGCTAGATAAAATTTCTTTTGACCAAACTTAATCTTACAGTATATTGCACAAGATAATCGGGGACGTGGAGGTTTGCATGTTTAGGGAAGCCCTTGTACAGACTGTACCTTTCTATATTTTATTTTATTCATTACAGTATCTGAGAAGCCTTGTTTAGAGAGTGACTTGAAGAACTCTAGCAAACAGTCACTTGCCAAACCCCTGCCTTACATGTTTCCTTTTAATCAGCTCAGTGCATTCTACTTTCTTCTTGTTTATTCAAAACAGGCAAAACATTCTAAATCTCTTAAACACTTTCATTACAATAAAAAGAGCTAACAAATTTACAAAATTAGTTTTAGTTACATCAATACATGTACAAGAAAAATTAGAGGAGGGATTCAAAAGAAAAGCATTAAATCCCTGAAGAAAAAAAAAAAAAAAACCCAAGAATAATATATTTAACCTAGAACAGCTTTACGTAGACACAGGTGACACGTTGGCATAGGAGAACATGAGCTGAAATATCCCTGAATTTTTAGAACCAAAAAAAAGTTGAAGTTCAAGTGATACTTGCTAAAATGTCAAGTATTGAGAGAGTTTTTTTTTGTTTGTTTTATTTTTTTATTTGTTTTTATTTTTTTAAAGGCTATTGGGGGGGAAAAGATGGTATACAATATATAAACTTTCACACTCAGTTCAATATCCTATTGCCAAACTAGTGTTGAGGTATATGACAAGTAGGAACATCACTCAAACCTTTTAATGTATTTTTAGCTCACATTATGATATATTTGTAGCAGGCTGAGTAGCACCATGATGTGAATTCAGCTCAAAACCCAAATATATATAGATTTAATATTTTTACAGTACTAAAATACTAAAGCATTGCATTAAAAAAAGTTTTGTTTACAATTTAATTTACTATACAACTCTCCTGCTTTTTTTAATAGAAATTAATGATTTAAAACCACCACAGCAAGCCAGCTGCCTATTTTTTTTTTCTGTTTAATCAACGGAATCACACAGAACTAACCCTGTTTCATTCATCTTGTGTAGGCATCAGTCTGTTCAGTCTTCCTGGAAAAGAGGACACTTGCACCAAGAAATGACTTGCACCACAATGTACGTAATTATCAACACAAAAGCAATCTGCCATTCAATATTTGAAGAGCGTACAGATCTTTTAAAAACAGCAGAAGCCCAAGCTAACTAGTTGTAATCGGTTGCATGCTGCTAATTATTACCTGTGGTTAATATAAAATTCTTTCCTTAAAACTGTACACATTTGAGCAATGAACTTGTCATAATAATTGTAGAAAACAGTTTACAGTATAGCTTGTGAGATGAGCACCAGAAAAACATGTGTTTTGTGTACTAAAGTATTCCCTTGTATCCAGTAAGCCCCATTTTTACTGTAACTGACTGTATTAAAAATGGATATGTAGCCCACTAGCAGATGCACGGCTAAAACAAAAGTATTTAAAAGCTTTTTTTTTCTTTTAAAAAAATTATCTTTGCATTTTAAAATCAAAGTAAACTCTTTTTTTTTCTTTTTCTTTTTTTTTTAATGTCTTAGTACCTTAGCATTGTTCAAGCTTAGGTAGACAAAGTGCTTTTGAAACACTATTTAAAAAAAAAATATCTCTCTATATATTTTATTGTCCTTTTCTAGGACTTGACTGGATGAGCATAATCCAGAGGTCTTTGTAATTCCCATATGTTAAAAAGTAAGCTTATTTTAACATCAGGTAAATTCAATACATACATGAATGAAAAGGTCCTCCTTGTTGCTGAAGAACATTTGAGTACATCATTGACATTTTAACTGTTATAAAGGCATTAACTGTTCAACTGTTAAAATAAAGACACCATTCTCTTAGATAGCACCATGTTTTAGAATATCCAAACAAATTCAGTGTTTTGCTGTCTATTCATTATTTTTTGTACGTATCTACTTTGTTAAATAAAATCAAGACTATTAAGATTACAGTAAAAACTGCATGTTAAAAAGCCATAATTCCAGTATTTCAGTACATCATAGATTCAGCACCAGATGTTATTTTAAGATTCCTGCGGTTGTAATACTACAGTATTATTTTTAGGGTTTTTTTTTTTTGCTCCTGTTCCGTGACTATGCAAACTTGATGACATTAGAAGTGGCCACAGATGTGCAAAACTGTAAGAAAAAAAATCCGTTTGCAGATTATCTCTTTCAGTACTGGAGCCAGTGTTTTCAAATGTAAATTGTGAAACACTTTTTTGTTTTGTTTTTGTTTTTGCATAGGATGCTTTGGTCTTGTTTCCTACATGCCATCTGTGACCACTTAAAAATCAGCGGAAAATAAGTGCGCTAATAAGGTTACCTCTTTTGCTGGTGTGCTGAGGCTTTTCCCACTGATGAGTTTAATGAAAATACTGTTTCCTTCCCTACCCTTGTCTTCCCCCAGCCCAAAACAAGAACTGCCCTACTGCCATACTGTTTTTTCCCAATGAGGTAACCAGCAAAGGGGTGATGTTAGATGTATCTGTTGTAAGGCCCTGTAACCCGTGTAAAGGCATATGGAGATGTAGTTACTGTGGAGTCAGTGGTGACTGACAGTGTCCGCTGCGCGAGAGACTTGATGAAGCGCACGTACGTTGGCTCTGAGGGTTCGTGAGGTTCGGCAGGCTCTCGCTTTGCTTTTTTGCCGTGAGTTTTCTGAGGCACATAATCTGGACCATACTTCTCGCACTCCTCCTCTTTCTCTCTTGCTTTCTCAGCCATCTTCGCCTCCCACAGAGCCAGACCGTGTTTTGGCTCATTCATGCTCTTGTGCTGGTAAAAGACAAGGGATATTCTGGTGGGATGGTTCCTGTTGGGGTTTTTTAGGGGGGTTGTTGCGTGGAGCTCACGCTTTGCACACTCTATGAGAATTGACCCATGAGATGGAGCAACTGCCACCCCTCCAATTTCTGGATCCAGAAAGCTCTGCTCGCTATCTGACCAGACTTCATCGGGATCCTCTGCTTTTTCAGGATGCAGCACATCGGTTTTATCTAACCCACCCTGGGGAGTAGTCCTATCATGGTTCTGACCTGGAAGCATGTTAGACAGACCATTAGCTGTGTGTGAAATCATTTCGCTCTCCTTATGTTGGAGATGCAGTGAATTAGGAGCACCACTAAATACACCTGGAGCAGAATGGTAGTCATGTGCTAAATGTGGAGGGGGTTGCGCGTGGTGGTGATCACTGGTTTTACTCATGGAGGCATAGTCCACGCTTGGATTACTCAGATTAGGTTTTAACCTTGAGGCAACCTCCATAAAGTGGCCATCAGCCTCATGGTTGGAGTAGGAGGAAAACGACCCTATGTGGTGTACATTTGGTCTAATGGTGCAATTACTGAAGGAGTCTACCTGCATATTTTGGTTTCCATAATTCAAGTACTTGGGACCAAAACTCTGGTTATTCCCAAACCTATGCTGGTATAATGTTTGAATGGGTGGTAGGCTTAATTTAGACATAGTGTCTTGGCTCTGACACCTGTACAAGTCCATGTGCTGATGCTGGGAAGAGTAGGAGCCCAAGTAAGAGGGGCAGTTGTCCATAGGTACGTTTCCATTGCATTGGTAGGGTGAATATTGATTATTTTGATTTAGTGATCCTGAATAAGGGTTTATGGGACCAGAAGAATTCAAATAAGACCCTGCAGGCTGTGATGAGGTTGTATAGAGGTTCATGGGACTGGACCCTCTGTAAGGATCTGAAGCGTATGTAGAGCTTGGGTAAGCACCGGCTGGATTAGGCAACCTCGCRTAAAGATTTGCAGAACCTGAACCCGAGTAAGAGTTAGCAGGATTTGACTGAGGGTTGTTTGGAAGAGTGCGCTGTGGCTGCTGCTGCTGCTGCTGTGTGGCCGGTCCTGAAAGGCGTAAAAGATCTGTAGATGTAAAAAGAAAGAATCAAGCTTTTCTTTTCTCTTTTTCTTTCCTTTTTTTTTTTTTTTTTTTGAACATGCATGCTTGCTTTTAGAGAAAGAGTCTTCATGATAAGTCTCTATGAAATTTCAAAGAAAAAGCATGTCATATGATATGTTAACAGTGGTTCCCTTTCTAGTAACTCAGATACCTCCCTTTCAGAAGCTGAATGCCTCCTAAAGCTGCTCTTCCCGCATGGCATGCGGCCAGGGAGATCAGGTGCTAGCGCCCGAGGAGAAGAGGGCAGGGCCGTCTGTGCAGTCACATGCACATAGCCCAAAGACTTGGCTTGGCATTTAAGTAGCTCATGAAATGGAACATCAAAGTGCACCAAAATAGCCACATATAAGGTAATTCTTTTTCACCAAGTAGAAATAAATAACTCTTGAACATCCATATTRATAGATCTGTCTCAAAAAAGTGTCCCTAGCTGTATGTAAAAAAGAACATTGACTTTCACTGATGGAGATGCTGGTCAGTAACAACTGAGAATAACTGAAAACACAGAAAAGAGAAGAAAATGTCATTCAYTAGAGTGAAATGGCATAGTTTATTGGTTAGAATCCTAGCCTGGATCACAGAAAGGCTGACTTCCATTTCAGTGGAATATTCATGGGATATTTCAGTGACCTTCTGAGTGGCCTTGGATGAATCACAATATTCTTTTCTGACAAGTTTTCTGTAACAATAAAAGAGTCATGATGAGCTCCTCTGCCCAGGACTCTAAGATCAGTTGATGAAAACTGTCAGGGATTAAGTGGATTTGTAAACTTTGACTCCRCAGAGGAAAAAACTGCTTTGCTTTTAGTCTTGAAACAGAAAATACAAATAAAATATAAACAGTAAAGAGGTTAGGCTTGAATCACCTCAAATATTGAGGTTCTCTGTGACAGGAGCAAACGGTGAGTGATRTGTAGCTCACTCTTTTGGAAGCAGCATCACAGTTTTCTTCTTGGCTTTTGGCACTGTTAGGCAGTGAAGGATACTTAGCAATCACTGAGTAGCAAGCAGGATTTGCAAAAGTAGCTGTCTTCCTCAGTTGTTAACTGTCCAACRGGGAAACACTTCTTACTACACAGTCACCTTTTTGTTTCTACAGAGTGGGCTGTAGTTTGGCACTCTGCTATTCATAAATGTGCAATATCTACATTGGCTTTCAATAATCCTCCTTGCTTTTGCCTTGTAAACCTGCTTGTGTTGAGAATAATGTTTTTTTAAGACTTATGTCTTACATGACCCCAGTTTCTGGGAAGCCTACGACTTCTGACAGAGAGCTTGATCAGATTCATGTGCTTACCTGCGAGCTGCTTTGCATGACCTGCTGCCTCTGAATTGCCTTGCTTGTTGCGTGCTGCAGCAGCCTTCTCTCTCTCTGCCTTGCTCGCCCCGTTCTCCAAGGAGGAAAGCTTTTCTGCCGCTGCCTTCTTTGCTTCTAGCTTCCTTTGCCGACAGGTCTTAACAGGCTCTGCCAACATCCTGACTTTCCGGCGAAAGGAGGTAAGGACCTGGATGCTGCCATTCCTCTTCTTCTCCTCCTGGCCTTCAGCACTTCCGAACTCATCTACGTCAGAGACTTTGTACAAGGGGAGCACGTGCAGCTGCTCATCTTCTGGTGTTTGGCCAATTTCGCGATTGTCTTCTCGAGTTAGTGTGCAAACCTGTCAAGAGGGCCCGTTAGCGCAACTCTCGCAAGCCGCCCTGGCACACGGAGACCCGGAGTGCTGGCCGTGCGCTTTGCCTCCCGCTCGCCCCGTCGGGGTCGAGCTACTGGGAAACACTAAGTTTCTGCACAACTTAATGTGTAGCACGACAAGCCTGCTCTGTCTGACAGCGTTCATGTAAGAAACATAAATATTTTCTGCTTACATTTGTGCTGAAATTACAGTATGCTTACAGATTGCCTACAGTGAAATGATCTGCTAAGACAGCAGAAACTGGGAATTTGTTCGCAACCTATATTTATATGTATATATTTGGCTATAATACTTTAGCTAGCTACCTATTGGAAATGGTGGGAAATATAAAATACTGGCATTGTGTTTCCCACCTCCTTCCCCATGGTGGGAGATTCCAAGACCTGCGAAGGAGCAAGTCACTTTAATGTCAATCCCTGAACACTGCRTAAAGGTTTGAGGAAGTTATGGTTGCATCGTGCAGCAGGCTTATTGTGTTAGCTCCAGCTAAAAGAGGTACTGGGAGTATCTCAGTAGAAAAAGAGGCTGATACAGACGTATTCTATAGCAAAGTTATTGCATCAATCTTGTGAAGGAAACTCAGCAGAAATACCTATTTTGGTGGTGGTGATGGCTTGTCATTAAAGTCAAGCTCTGGAAACAGGACAAACTTAGCTGATCTTAAAGTGCCTGATTTCCTTGGTCATAAAAAAAGAACTGCACTGTGTATAGGAAGCAAGGCAGTTGTGGCAAATCACAGTGATTGTTCAAACTTGAAGATTATTCTTTCTCATGTTTAACCCAACCGTATTGTCACAGAGAAAGTATGCAGGGAACAGAAGTGATCTAGTGTAYGTTGAAAACCATTTATTTTGATATTTTCTGCAGAACCTGGGCTGTAAAATGCCCAAGTTCAGAATGGAAGAAAGTGAAGTGGGGGGAAAAAAATTATTAGCAAGGTTTGCAGACCTGATCATCTCAACCAGGAATGACATCCCAACTTCCAAAACTCTCTTCAGAAGAAAATTATATAGAGAAGCTGTTTGTTTCCATTTTCTCTTTTTATTAGAAGATATAATTCCAAGTAGTTAGAAAAAAAAAATTTCAAGAGGACAACTGTAAAACATTTTGTTCTGGGAATGTTGAAATGGGCAATTGGGCCCTGCAGGAACCTTCCTCCCATTGTCTCCAGAGTTTCTTTTTTTTCCCAGTTCTATATTAAACCTTTCTTTAATCCATCATAAGACTCCCTCATTTGAATGAACAATTGTGCAGGGGGTAATAAGTTAGTTCAGTTACTGCTTAATGTTTCTTTTTTTAGCGATCCGCATTATGTAATTATAAATATAAACAGGCTGAAGATAATGAATAAAATGCAGGAAATTACAGACCAAACAAGGAGGCTGTGTACGTCGCTGACTTACCAGTGTGCTCCCGTTCTGCATGTTGTGCAAGTCCCTGTGAGCGTGAGCGCAGAAGTCCAGGCAGGCRGTGACCCCCGAGAACGGGCGACCTTCCTTGAGCCCCAGGCGACACTCGGGTGCTCGGTGTTCGTACTCGATCTGCAAACGGGCCACAGGCGTCACTGCTGCCCCCCTCGTGGGCTCCTTTACCAACAGCGTTAGCACCTAATGCCCCCTCTGTGCAGCGTGCACGGCTCCTAGCCTCTCGGAGGGACTAACTCCGAGCAAATAGCAGCAAGCACTTATTTTATAGCAGCTTCTTATTCGTTCTTTGTTCCTTGCTGTGTTGTTCCCTGCTACCATCTGTCACTGCCATGCTTGTGAAATTAGCCAGCAATGTTTTTTCCTACATGTTACTGTTGATTCTCTGCCAGAGGTTTGTGTTTTTACATGGTGGACACAGTGCATGGCTTCAGTGGCTTGCACTGCAAGAGTGATAGGTGTGCCTAGACTGGAAAAATATCAAGCTACTAAGAGAAAAYAACTTCAGAAAACTGGCCTCAGAATGACTTCATAAGAAAAAAAAAAAGAATTTGCTTTTTGATTTGTAATATTTTGGCACAGTAGGAGTATATTTCATTAGCTTGGGTACAACACCAGCCCATGACCAAAAAGGAGAGAGAATTCAGCCCAGACTGTGTTTTCTATGTATGTTTTTACTAAGGAGCTTTAAGGAGTTTTGCAAAAAGTTTATAATGAAACAATAAACCTTACACAGAAGTATACCAAGCCTCACACAAACTGTGGTTTTGTATTTTGTTTACAAAATTAAAATTAAACCAAACTTGTAATGTGCTTTGCTGAAATTCTTGAACTTTTGTAGAGAGTGTAAAACAAACAAATAAAAAGAACTACACTTTTTTAAAAAAGGGAACTTTATAAAGTTAATGTCAAATTAGAGGATTTGCCAAGTTTTGAAACAAGTTCACTAATAAGATGCCTAGTTTGCTCTCTGTTCTTTATTTTTTTTAATTGGAGCATATACTTATCACTATATTTATTATAACTGGTATTGAAACATAAAAGCGAAACAAAACCTGAAACATATAAACTTCTTTGGAATTAAAAAAAAACGGTTTGAAATATTATAATTTGTTTTAGATTTAAAGTGATAAAATATATTGGGACAAATTTTCTATGAGATGTTCATTTGGGTCTGAGTGGAGAAAAAAAATACTAAACAAAACCCTAAAACTAGAAATTTTCTAATTCTGGTTTATGATCCAGCAGCAAGCCAGATTTGGATTAGAGCGAATCTGTAAATTTGCCTTTCCTTTCAGGATTCAAAGGGTTATTGGTTTGAGGGCTGCTTCTGTTTATAACTTTTTACTGCTACCAGAGGAGTTGGCCTTGATCATCTCTCTTTAAAGCCATTGACAGCAGCTTGATCAGGATTTCCCCACAAAAATAAAGTTTGCATGAAATTCCTGAAATAGGCAAGCTATCTGAATGACTTATTACATGAGGTAAAACCAGAAACTAGTACAAGTCTGTACTATCGACCTGCATTATACAGGACCACAGTTATATGGAGAAAAGTTCCTTAGAGAATTTTGTGGGAAAAGAAAAGCAGCTCAAGCACAGCTGTTTTTATTGTTCACCACCCCCTCATTTTTTTCCTTCCTCTTCTTTCTTCTCTTGCAGAACGACTCTCAGATATTTGGAGAGATAACCACAGCTAGTGGGCACAGAGCCACAATTTCCTCCATAATGAGTCTCCAAGCATTATCAGATCAAGTGGAATCAGGTGAGTCTGAACTGAACTGCTTACTCTGCCTAGCTGCCACTGAACATGCAGGAAAAGAGGGGATTTTGCCACGAATAAACCCCAAATGGGGTGTCTTGTATTACAGTTTACTGTGTCTGTTGCAGTCCAAAATCTGGCTTGTTGAAATGATTGCTACACTGGTGAGCGYTTTTGCTTTAAGGATTATTTAAACATGATGTTGTCAGTAGGAAAGCAAGAAGATGTCATAGTTTGCTGGGTTGTCAATAGAATTTGGAGTCTGTAAGCTCTGTCAATATTTGCAAGGGTTGTGAGTCTCAGTAAAGTCAAGGGAGAAGATGAGCTAAGGGTTTGCAGGGGGCATGGTATCAAATTTGTATGCAAATATCTGAAAGATATTTGGGAAAAGAGTTGGTGCATCCAAAGCTGCATGAGGTTGCCCAGTTGTGGCTGTCTTTCACCTCCAACATCCGTGAACGCTGCCTGGCAGAAGAGTGGCCTGTGTCATTCCCTAGTGCAAGAGGGCTGGTGCAGGCACCTATGTGCGTGTGTGCGTTTAAATATGAAGCTTTGCTTTAAAAGCACTTCTATAATGGTTACTTTGGAGAAARCTAAATTAATTTGTGGCATGAGCAGAACTGAAACTGTGGTTTGAAGACTCGAGTGCTTGCRTATCGTATGCTGCCTTTTGACACTGTTAGCAATCTCACGCCATCCTTGTGGCTGTGTTGCTAGTTTGGTTCATGAATCATGCTAAGTCCAGGCACGTTGTATTCCAAAGCTGAAGTGTTCTGCTCCAGTGTGAAGTTCAACTTTGATGCTTTTAGGTATGGAGATTAGTTTTCTTTAGTTCTTTAGGACTCTATTCTGCTACTTTTACTTTTGAATGCATTTAAAATGAAACATAGCATTTTAATTTGTTTCCATTTGGCTTTGGCCCAACGTCAAAGTGATGGTGCAAAATGTACATACTGGTTTTACCTAAAGATGAAGTATTAACAAAGCATAGTAAAAATCCAGTTATTTGCATGACTGCTCTAGCGCCTTTTTCCCTCAGCATACCTGGTTGTTATATGCATCAGGTGCAAGCTTCTTGTAGGTGGGAGCCATCAGGGTTGATAGATTCTGCAAATTGGATTCTAGTTTTTCTTCCTGTAAGCAGATAAAATAGAGTTTAATGACATGCCCACACTTTATGTATAGGATCTAGTAAGTCAGATAATTGTGTAAAGGTCTAGATTATTGTCATTTCTGTTTAGACAACAACTACTGTCAATTCTCTTTTAATTAATGCTGATTGTAACTGTGATTCTCATGAGAGGATATAATATGGCATGATCTCCATCTGACTTATATTGAAAAGAATCACATTCTCTTACATGGAGGTATTTTAGATTCAGGCATGATGACCCTCATTATTTTCCCTACTGGAGTTTTGAGAAAATAACACTTCTCTTTAGAAAACTCAAGAGAAACAATGTGAGAATGCTCCATCAGGTTAATCTGACTAATTTAAGGGTTTTCCATACTGAGATAATAACACTTCAACACATTTAAGTTATCTTTTCAGGCAGCAATCTACAATTACTCGTATACTTCAGACTTTTCAGATTTCCCAGTTCTTAAGCAATCAAGAACTGTGGACATTGTCTCACAGCCAGTGATGCAGAGGCAAGAATGACCGTTTTTCTTTTTCCTTTAGGGAGAGGTACACTTTCAAAATGAAAAGATCTTAAAAAAAAGAATACTCCGATAATTTGCTCCAAAGCTGTTCCCCATCATTTCGATGAGAACCCCCTATTCAAAACCTCACTTAAATTATTAAAAATAAGGGCCTCRTTTCAAGTGCATGAAAAATGGAGGTATAAGGGGGTATTGTACTTGATTATAGGAGTCTGTGTATTTCAGTGGAGATGTGAAGAGCTGTTGAAAAGCTATGGGCTTGGGGGGCACATGTTTGGTACATTGCAATTCTCTATCTCCTGGTAAAATTTTGACTTGATGGGAATCCAAAATGACATTAGAAAATGGTCAAAAATATCTTGTGACCTTGTGGCTGCTGCCCAAAGCTGCTGCTTTTGTGCAACCAGTAGGTTACAGTTTGTGCTACTTGTAGATTTTGTTGGTGAGGGTCCTATTTGTGTTGCTGTGTTGTGTGTTGACCAGGCCCTGAGCTGCATGGGTGTGTTTGCTGCCCCTGACTTCGTGTGGGGACAAGACTGGGGGCTAAAAACACTTTCCTTGCCCAGTTCTGGCTTCCAGAAGAGAAGTAAATCCCTTCCACGTAGGCTCAGAGTGTGCCCTAGCAAGCTGTGGCCGGATTTTCAGCCTAGAAAATTTGGGGCGCCGAGAGCTGCAGGATATTAGATAGAGGGCTTTGTGCCACCACCTCATTGAAGGAGAGCAATTTTGTAATTACTGGGGAGAGACAGGGCCAACAGAGAGGGGGAAAAATGTGTTAATGATGCTATTTTGAGCACAGTCCATACGATGCAAACATGTTCAGCTCTCTGAGCTGGTAAAAGAAATGCTTGGGTTTATTCAAGATGCCAGAACACACCAAAAGCTGTGAGCTATGCAGCAGTACGSGAGCAGCAGGCTGGGGCCGCGGTGTGCTGAAAACAGACCAGGCCATTCGACCTCCCCAGGTACATCAATACCTGGAGATGTCTAGGACTCGCTGCAACCACGACTTCAAAGACATCTTTTGCCCAAGCTAAAATGAGTGTTGCTTTACTCTGACTTATTTGAAACAGTTGCCAGCTTGCTGTGTTGCAGAGTCCAGTCTGGAAACTCTCTGTTTGGCAGGAGGSTAGAATGATTGTCTCTCTATTGTAATTGTAATCTCAGAGTTTCATCATATTTGTCTCCATGAAGCCTCTCCTCAGCTTGCCAGATGCAATCTCATGTGCCATTCAGTTGGTTTCCCTTCCACTTTGTTGTGGTGGAATGCCTGGTTGCAGGCTCATAGAGCCACCACTATTCAGGCTGTGCCCTTTCCTCTGATTGCAAAAACCTGCACACTGGTTTGCACGTCTCTTTCAGGCCTCTAACCAGCTGCCAAAATTTGCACGAAGTGGCTGCCCTAGTGACTGGAATCAACCAGTGCTGACTGGTGGTTATTTAACCAGCCTACACATATGCAGTTCTAGTGGCACATGGTTTCTTATAGTGCATCTCTATTTGCAGAGCAACAGAAAACATTTCATTGCAAAGGAGGCACATTTCATTTAAAAATGGGCACCCACCTCTTTAGGGTCATCCCCCATCAGCTTAAACTTTCTTGGAATCTTGCTTCTGGCGAACTTACAGCCGTTGTAGTACATGCTCCAGGAGCACCCAAAGGAAAATGAAGCACCACAAGTTTCAGGGTCCAGCCCTTGACACGCACAAGTCCGTCTAGAGAGTAAGAGAGAAGAGCGATGAGCAGCAGGCAAGGGTGCCCGCAGTGATCGAAGGGGGGTCCCGATCTGCTGGTGCTCTGGGGAGCCATGCMCTAAGAAGATGTTTTCCCATGTTTCCAGAGACATTTACTTTGTTTTTCTCAAAAGGTATGTGGGTTTTCAAACTGCCCAAGATGGACAGCGCGAGAGGGACGTGTGTTTGGCGGTAGGAGAGCAAGGGGGGACACCAGCGGCAGCGCTGTGGGGCAGCCTGGGCCGGGCGCCCCTCGGGGTCACTTACTCCTCGTTGAGGGCGCAGCGGCGGTTGGTGAGCGTGCCGTACTTCCTGAGCGTGTCGGTGAGTTCGGAGTACAGCTTGTCAGCCAGGCTCGTGGGAATGCCCTCCCAGACCAGGATGAGAATCACGATGACGGCCGTCTCGCACGTGTGGCCCGCTCGCTCGCGCACCAGGCACAGCAGCTTTTCCTCCTGACTGCTTCTGCGGACTACCTGCATGCACAGCAACACAGCCCCCCAAGGCCCAACACAAACATCTCGTGGTTTAACGGGAACAGCAGGAGAGGGGGAAACCTCAGCTATTGGGCACTGGGAGGGGTAGTTACTTCTACTTCCACCTTTCTCTTTGTACACAGCAGCCCCCGTTATTGTTTTTGTGTAGTGAAATGGGCCAGGGCCACCCTTCTGTTTGCTGAGGCTGGGAGAGGCTCCAAGGGGCAAATCCTGCTGGGTGCCTTGGAAAAYCATGGTGGTGGAAACAAGTTGGCTGGGAGCATCTTCCGTGCTTGGATTCAGCAAAAATACTCTCCTGCATCTAAATCCTGGYAGAGCTCCTGCTTTGGCTGGGGCAAGGGGAGAGCAGCAGCACATGCTCTGCCTCCAGAGCTGACATCTGTACCCGAGCAGGCACCAAGAAGAGAGCAGGGAAGGGACTAAATAACCCAACTGGGGAGCTCTCCCCATTTCCCTCCTGAAGTTAAGCAGCTAAATTTGTGATGAGCCTCCAGCTGAGTGACCTTGCCCACCCTTGCCCCTACCAGTGTTACAGAAGTGACAGCAAGGCAGCAGAACTGCTCTTATAAAAAAGGTGTCCTTGCTTCTCCATGCCTGAGCAATGTGGGTTTTTTTCTGAAAGAAGGTGCAGTCTGGCACATAAACACTGTGATTATGCATCAAGTTTTTCTTCATCCTGTGTTTCCCCAACCCACTCAAACTACTTGGTGCTGTTTGTGCCAAAGCAAGTGTTTGCTAAGAGGGTGTACTAATGCCTGCCTTGAACCAGGAGTGTGTTTAAAAACCTCCAGGTTGCATTTGCAGTGCTGCTTCCTGAGCTAAAATTAAACAGGAAGGACAGTGGCTGAGGTTGTGCATCTTAAATCTAAGCGAAACCACTTTCTTTCGCTGGTTTTGATACCTTCAGGACAAACTTTATCCCTGCTGATCTCCAGACAACTGGAGTAAATGGAATGYGGGCAGCGGGAGCAGGCCAGGGGCCTTCTGTTGAGCTGATCTCTGTTTCTCACTGTCAGCTAAAATGACGGCAGGTCACTGCCGCCGGCTCGCGCGCACCCTCGGCCCGGCTGGCTGTGCTGGCATTGGTGTTTGTGGTCACCACTTACCCATTTGGCGATTGGACAGCCTTGGGAGCTTTTGCCTTCTTTCCCAGTGTAGACAACCCTCTCAATCCTTATAGCTTTACCCTTCTGTCCGAATCTTAAACAGACAAAAATATGTACATTAAGCAGATTCCTTTGGTTCTGCATGAACATGTAAAAGATGGAGCGCATTTGCGAGTCTGATTTTAAAAATACACACATTATTAATTACAAACAATGAGGAATATACAGTACACTTTATCCTGGTGATTCTTTTTATGGTGAGGCACTGATGTGTTGAAACAGGCAAATGTTTTAATATGTCATAGATAAGTAAAATTCATCCTTATGTTAATATTCAGAAATCCATTAACAGTTTCTTTAGAGAATTTGTTACAACTGGCATTTTGAAAAGTGKACCTGAAGTCTCTCTTTTTCTGGGGAGATTTTATATACATATATATTTACATATATAGATATAGATATATGATGTCTGGGTTAAATTTAAAGCTATTACTCTACAACATAAATAACGAAGCTGTCGTAGAACGGCTGGCATATGGTAGTCACTCCATTAAGTTTTTGTGGTTGCGCCTCTGTGTTTGATATCAGTTAAGTCATGATTAATTTGCTTCATATTTATTTCCTTTACTTCATCATCCATTTAATAATGTTGATTTCTGCACTTCTGCCTCACTTCTCTGCTGAATTAGGATCGCAAGATGCCTTCAAATGACTTGTGCCTGTTGAGAGGAGGGCAGGCGAGCCTAGCCCTTGCTAAAGCATCAAGGTGCCGCTTCGGTCAAGGCATATGGTAGCCCCAAAGGCAGGCAGTGCCATTGCCTGGAACAACCGGGATCACCCCTCTCGGATGTGCCAATCAGAAATAGGTGACAAACGCTATGGGAAGCAGAACTTGGTGAGAGGAGTGTCAGAGCTGTTRGGCCATTTCCAAGCGCGTTCTCCCGCTACAGCCGGGGTGCCCTGTTGCACGGGGCTGCGTGTGACAGACTGCAGTGGTGCAGCGGCCCGCGGGCTGCCACCAAGCTCTACTGCAGCAGCGTTCTCAAATTCTGCTGCACTCGGTTGTGTTACGTTGCTTAACATAACCAAGTGTGAGGCCTAAAGCAGTCTCCTGCCTCTCTACCTGTTATCAATCCAGTATTCAGCAGTATTTGCTCATGTAACACAGAAATCTAATGGTGCTTTGAGCACTTCTCACCTCTTATCCCTCCTTTTCTGCACTAAAAACTTAGTGACACGCTCAAGGGCTAATATTTGCGTTTCAAGTTCTGTCCTTTAAAGGAAATGAAAAATGCTTATTCTTAGATGTGATCTCATAGTGAAATTTCAGTGTCACAGGAAATTATACAAACAAAATAGAGTTGTACTACACATGCTCTGCAGGCCACTGTTAAGTCACTTTTTCCTACTTAGTCTAGCATGCTTGTATACCTTTTGTTTCTTTAATTAACCACATTAGAGCACTTGTAAATCTTTATGTTTTCTATCAGTTTACTAATCTGGATTGAGGCACAACTGTTTGTGTGCTGCTATAGAAATATGTTGTACATTGCACACAAAATTAAGTGGACTTTGTCTCACATCTTTTCAGCTGTCACTAAGGAATTTGTACCTGATGTTTGTCATGCTTGCTTTCACAGCAGAGCTGACTGGCCTGGCAATCCCAGCAAAACTCACCCCGTGCAAAGCAGGGCCTGGGAGAAGGAAGAGGTAAAATGTAGGCCTGCACCACAGACTCTGCAAGAAATCTGTTATAGGAGAGCTAAACTATCAACTGTAAGTAGGAATTCAAATTCCGGTTTGTTCGGCAGGGATAATACCTTAAAAATCAACCTACATTCATGGGAARGTGGTTTAAGAATGCTTATGTTGTTACTAACTATTGTCACCAACTGCACCCATAAGAAACAGCTTGAGGGTTCCCCAATCATGGCATCACACAGCTCCTATATGAGCAGTTGTAAACTAGCTGGTGTTCAATTGCCTTCTACTACACTCTGCTGAGCCTGGCTGAGTATGTGCATGTTACTTTTAGGCTCCTGGGATTTCCTCCTGCCAACATAAAAGGAAAGTGATTGCCAAAAAAAAAAAAAAAAAAAACACCAAAACAGTGGGGTCAATATTAAGGATGAAAAATCACTCTAAAGTCAAGAAATGTGAACAGTTTCATCTCTAATAATTGACAGCATGATATGAATGACTTTCCTATTTTATTTATTATTTGTAAATATGAAAGAATAAATGGGGCAATTCAAGCTCTGGAAATAGGAAGTTGCAGCCAGCTGCTCAGGAGGGTCAGTGTTGGCTCCCCCAGCACGGTAAGGAGCAGCTTTAGGTAGCCTGCATGCATCCGAGCCTCTCACAAAGCCAAAAACAAGGATCATTATTGGTGCAAGCCCTGCACAGGAGGCACAGGGGCAGAAGTGCCAAGAAAGCAGAGAAAGGGCCTTTGGACTAAACCACCTAGAGTTAATCTGCAGGGTTTAAAAAGCCCYCCATGGTGGCTGGTGGTGCAGGCCAGCAGACTCTGCTGAGGAGCAGTGCTACTGAGCTCAGGTAGGGCCAGCTCGAGCTCCTGCCCGATTCTGGAAGTCCAGATTTTTAAGATATTCACAAGTCATGTTCCCATTTATCTGTGACTCAGGAGTTTTTTGTTTGCTTGTTTGTTCAGAGGGAAACTGAATTCCCTGATCCCTCTAAAAATCTCACCACTCGTGTCTGCCTGTGCATGCCAGCAGCTGCAAGTAATGCAGAATTCCCAGTGCCGGAGGCACTGCTGTGGTGGAGCTCTTAATGTGAGTAGCTTTGAAATGACAGTGGGTTTTGCACTTAGACATTTTTTTAAATAGCACAGATGAGGCGCCCATTCTGGGCCATTCCAAAATTACTTGTTTGCTTGGGTTTGATGTAATAGATATATCACAGGAGGCAACAGGATACGGGAATCCCCTCACTCAAGATAAGAGTGTAATTTATATGCAGTACTCTGTGGAAGGGAATGTTTTGTCAGAAGGCTACTTAGCACTTCTTGGGTTGAAATCCTATTCCAAAACTGTGTAGTCCTCTGGAAGCTGGCAAGTTAGATTCCTCTCCTCAGGTATGTACTGTGTGTTTAATAAGGGGCAGCGGGGAGAAGGAGGTATTAGAGGCTGGTGTTGTGCTCCTCACCTTCCTCCCGCCACGGCATTCCCCAGTGCAGAGGGAACACCAGGCCCGTGCCTGCTTCCCAGCCACTGGCAGCAGCCCGGCTTGGCAGGCTGGCGAATGCTCCTTCGTGCTCGGCCTTGCTGGCACCTGCCRCAGGGCGCAGCCTGTGCCAGCCAGCAGGCTATTAGCCCTGTCAAATATTGTGACTCTGGTGAATAGCACAGTGCGTTGTGTTGGCAACGCTGGAGTAGCTAAGCCTACAAGTAATTACTTGATTTGCAGTTGTTTATTTCTTTATGTGCAAAAGCTGGAAAAATTATGACATCTACAAAAGGATAAACGTTAATCTGCCCTGTGCCTTTGCACTAATTACCTTTCTTCCATGATTTCTCTAATAGCTGCCACATTAGGACCGGCTCCTAGATGGGTATAGAAAGGACCTTCATCTTTTTCAATAATTTGCTCTGTTTAAAACAAAATAAAGGTTATTATTTTGAAGCTTAATTCGTTACTGCAGAAAGTCACATTGCAAAGCTTACATCCAGCTAATTGGAATAGTGCTGTATCGCGCTGGGGGTGTGGAGTTTTCAAACACTTCTGTTCAAAGTATGCCCATGCAATTTGTACAAAACATGCAAAGCATGTGGCAAATTCTGCAAATAGTGTGATGCAGCCCGGGTGCCTTTTACTAGCACAAGTTGTTTCACACTGAGGCTGTACGCTGAAATCAAAGTTTTTTTCCAGTTATCACTGAACAATTGTTTCTCCTTCTCCCACTTCTTCCTCTCCCAGTATCTGAAAAGGAGGATAAATGGGATAACAATGGTAAATATTGACCTTCGTGAGCTGTATGGCACTTGTTTTTCAGCAGACATGCTGGAGTGTAGGGACCCACAGCTTGCAAAGGTGGCTAGTGAGATTACGGCCAGCATTTCTACCGCTCGCAGCAAGACTGTGTAAAATGAGAGAAGGGAGTTTGCAGAAAGAAATCCTGCCTGGCCGTGGCGAGACACCGCGTGCCAGGGCTGGCGTCTCGCCTCTGCGCGGCAGGCCGGCCCCGGGGCGGTCGCAGCGGGCGCTCGAGGCCCGCCTTGCTGCCACGAGGCAGGGGAGAAGCGGCCGCGCTCTGCCGGGACGCGGCCGTGGGCAGGGGCGCGAGCCGACCTTGGGCTTCGGGCCGAGTTAACTCTGAAGGGTGGGATCAGGTGATGTGACTTTTAGTGGCCTCTGGAGGTGGGATGAAGACCCCAGAACTTGTCAGTGGGGAAATGGTTTAATTTAAATCTCCCTAAAAAGGACATATCAGAAGCAAAGAGCGGTAAGCCCTCTCAGTTACTCCATGGCACTCGATCCTTCGAAGAGAAGAGGTGCTAGATTTCATGCTTCATTATTTCCTAGAGGGGCTGCTAAAATGGATATTGAAGAATTAAAATGGTAAGAGGAGAATATAGTCGGTTTAGCTTCCAGTTGCTGTGCTAGATGAAAAGACAGAAGAAAAATGGAATAGTTGCTATCAAAAACATGTGCCAGCTTCTTTGGAGAAATGGTCTTTAAAAACATCCCAAGTAACTGATGAGTTTAAAAGCTACKCTTTGTAGATTTCTCTTTATAAAGCAACCAGGAATAGCAAGGAGCTGGCTTCTAGTTTCCATATATTCCTGGGAGCGGGGGAGATGTCTTACCTCCTCTTTTTGCTCCCCTGGATCCTCAGTGACCTAGGTGTAGACCTAAATCACAACCCAAATGCTCAAAAAGGCAAAAAGGTGTGTTTTGCAGTTTCAACTTTCCTTCTTAATTGGTACAAAGTCCCAAGTTTTTGGGAGCTAGCAGCAAGTGAAACTGCAACCCAGAGGATGATGTTGGTACCTTTTGCCTCAGGCTGACACAGCAGTGCAAAACTCCAGAAGCAGCATCTGGGCGTGCGCGTTGGAGCTGGCTGGCCCGGCACGATGTCAGTGCCCGCTCCRCTCTCCCGGCCTCCGGGGCCAGGGTCCCGCACTGCTCTGTTGGTGCTCTTCTGTAGCTCCTCAGAGCAGCTTGTTTTGCTTTGCTTTGCTTTGCACATGACGAGCAAGCAAAAGGAACAACTTCTGCAGCAAGTCAGGAGTCTGGCACCCTCTTTGCCTGGGACTGGCAGAGGCAAACTTGAGCAACTGCACCGCTTGAATAGGAGTCAGGAGTCTGGAGTCTGGCACCCTCTTTGCCTGGGACTGGCAGAGGCAAACTTGAGCAACTGCACCGCTTGAATAAAAATTGGAGCAAAGGATGGACTTTGGACCCAAACATATTTTATATATGCTCTATCTGACCTTGGCTAAGAGATTATGAAGTTGTGACCTACTCTTTATCGGRATGTTGTTGTTATCTGTCTGCTGCTCAAGGAGAATGGATATGAGGTGATAAATGAGATATTTTTATGCCATCCATGAACATTCTGACTCCGAAAGCAGGCAGCTAATTGCGTTATGAAATATGGAGAAGGGCCCATTCATAGTCTTGGATAGTTCATAGTAGGCATAAGTGTGTCTTTACTAGTTACTGTTCTGAAAAATAAAAACTCTTCAACAAAAACATCCAACTGTCCCCCACAATCCCGGCTTGAACGCCAATTTCCTTACTGTGAACTACTATTTTAGCACATTTCTCAGCACTTACCAACACAGCTGCAAGATGGGAAATCATACTGGGTTTTGACAGGTGTGTCCAATAAATTTTTTACAGGAGTATCCAATAACTTGGAAGGTGAGTCTAAAAAATTATTGAGAACAGTTCCAGCTGTTCTTTTGGTTGGGGTCTTCTCAGCAGTGGGGGTTGCTTGTTGATCTAAGATGGGGGTTTGAGTGTCAAATTCTGCAGCACTGGTGTTTCTTGATAGTATGGTGATAGGGCCTGCTGTTTCCACCTTCACATGTTTGGGTGATTTGATAGTAAAAGTCTTGTGATCAAACAGTGATTTGACCTGTATCTGTTTTAGCTGCTGTTCCATTGTCTCAATGATGCTCTTTTGTTGCATGTTCTCACAGCCAAAGTGCTGATTCTCCTGTTTAATTGTTTTCTTCCACATTTTGTTTTCCAGCTGTCCAGTTGATGGGCGCATACAGACATTAGACTTTGAGCCCGCCTCCGTCTTTATAGGCTTGCGCACGGCGCTGGCCCCGCTGTCGGGTTTGGGTTGCTGGTAGGCTTGCTGCTCCTGTTTCTGCAGGAGGTGCCACCTCAGAGCAGCGTGCTTCTGAAAATCCTTGGGGGGCTGCGGCTGGAAGTGACAGCCCCGCTGCTCTTGCGAGTGCGGAGGCAGAGCTTGGCTGTGGGGTAAGTACCGCGGAGGAGCCTGCGGGCCTTGTTGGCCGGGGCCGTCCTGGCTCAGGCTGCTGCCGTAGCCTTGCGCTTGCTGGAGCGGCAGCTGTATGACTGAAGCTTGCTGTGTCTGCTGGTCTTGTTCGTGAAAACAGTGATTCACATCTTGCTTTGGGGTCAAGTTATTTGAAAAATACTGCACATGTTGCAAGTCCTGCATTTTGTTTGCTCCGAAGCGTTCCGTCTTTGTGGCATTCTCCTTCTTTTCGGGAGTCAAGTGCACGTTGTTTGGGCAGGGCTGCTGCAGACTCACGTTCGCCTTCTGGCTGTAGAGGGGAGCTTTGCTGTTCGTGCTCTGGACCTGCTCTAGCCCCAGCTGAGGATTATGTGGTGGAAATGCGCTTGGTTTCATGTACTTATTCCCAGTTTGGAAACACTCATCTGCTTTAAGCTGACTGAAGGAGGTCCTGTCGAGCGGCTGTTTGGTGCTGCTTTGGGAGTAGGGAATTGCTTGGGGCAGCTCTTTAGCTTTCATCTGCAGCGCCTGTTGCTGAGTTGGGGTTAGCTGCGGACTGCGCGACAGTTGCGTCTGCTGCGCCTGCTTTTGGAGCATCTGCTGCAAGATGTGCGAGTGCAGGAACTGCTCGTTCTCCCCAGGCTGGGGGTTCAAGTGCTGTTGTTTCAGGGGGGCCCCTAACGACTGTTCAACTTGAGGCTCTGGCCTTGGCTGCGCGTGGAGCTGCTGCGAGGGGTGTTGCTGCGCGTGGGGCTTGAGCAGGGGATCCATCTTGGCGAGCGGYGGCTGCGGTGAGTGTTTCTGGAACGGCAGCTGCTGGTCACCTGTGGGAGGCGGCTGCACCTGGGGGGTCTCGCTCTTGAACAGCAGGGGAATTTGTTCCTGTTGCATTATCTTCTGGCTCTGGGGCTGTCCCACTGGCCTCTTCAATGCATCAGGACTCCCAGCATACTGTTTTGGGTAGGCTGGCTCGGTYGCTTTGGCCTGGAATTGAAGAATCGACTGCAATAGCGCTTCATTGGGCTTCTGAGGGGGCTCTCCCAGGTGAAACTGAGTGGAGACCAACTCTATCCAGGCCGCTTTTGGGTAGCGTGCAGTCTGCTGCACGGGCTCTTTAACTTGGTCCCTTTCTTTCTCAGGAGGCATATTGGGTTCTCGCTGGCCTGGGAAATGCTGATAGTGTTGCTGCAGCTCGCTGTTGCTTCCACAGGCCTGCAGGTTTTGCATGGGGGGCTCTGATGTCGGTGTCGCTTCTTTTGGGCGCTGCTGAAGTGTGGCGGCCGCGGCAGCTTGCGGGTTGCTCTCACCGACATCTTGCTGGGACGCCTGAGGCTGCTGTGGAAGCCTCTGCTGCGCGGGGAGCTGTTGCCGGCTGAGGCCGGGACTTGCAGGTATTGGTCCCTGCTGTTGCCCTTCATCCTTAGTCTCTTCAGGAAGAGTTTCGTCACATCTCTCGTCATAGGAAYGGCGTCCTTCTCGCACTGCTGCGACGGATAGTGCACTGCTCATTGTTGGAGCGGGAGGAGCGGAGGAATCCTTATTAAACATTGAGTTCTGTTTAAAGAAAGCACCATTATTTTCTGCTTGCTCAGAAAACCTTTCCAGAGCGGCCTTCTGAGCTTGCAGGTTACTGCTGGAACTGAGAGAGAGGTCTTGGTTGGGAGCCTGCCCCTTGTTTCCATGGATAGCACTGTTTCCTACAGATACCTGGTGTGTCTCGTAGCCTGAAATTGGTTGCTGTAGCTGTAGCTCTGGTTTCTGAAGCAAATAGTTACCTGGCAATGCAGCTGGTTTGCTGGAATCTTCTGCACTGTAGACCTCAGTAACCACTACAGCTGGCACTTGAGGCAGCTCTGGGCTTGAGGTTTGTGGGGAAGTGATCTGCCCTGAGGTATGGGATGAAGGTGTTGTCTCGTAGGACAACTCATTAGTAGCCTGACTGGTAATGGCATTGATATGAGATGTGTTCTTCTGCATTGCTATAGAGACGTGTTCTGGATAATATTGAGACAGGGTTTTCTCCAGGAGTTCACCATGCATGCTTTCCATGGAAGAGGCAGAAACTGTAGCACCATTAGGCATTGGCACCGCCTTGCTCTTAAGTAGTAAGACAATGTCCCTGTTGTGGCAATGAATGTTCTCCCGCTCCGGCTCATTAAGCACCAGGAGGTCTTGAGGGCTTTCTGAACCACCACTGTTGTATCTTGAAGTCTCTTTCAAATCTGAAGCTGCTTCATTTTCTTGTGCTGTGAAACCCTCGGATTTCTTCTCACTGTAACAATTGGAGACACTTGGTTTTTCGTAATTATATTCTGGCTCAGCTTTGTCTCCATTTACTTCTTTGTCTTGTTTAACTTTCTTGCTCTGATGAAGTCCGTACAGAGAGGGCTCGCTAAAAGTGCGTTTTATGCCACCGTTTTGCATATATTTGGAATATACTTTCTTTTCCTGTAGGAGGTCAGGGCTAACTCGGTTGTTTGGGTTTCCCTTCCCATGGGGCACTCCATGGTTGCTTTTCATGAATAGCCACTCATGGTCACCATTGACTTCGACTTCGGGCCTCTCTGTTACGGGACTTCCATTCTGCAGCTTCATTGAAAAAGGCTCCGCCTGGCAAACGTGAGTGGATTGCGGTATTAGAAAGGGACTCAATCGATTGCCGTCAACATGGTTGGTTCTGTCCTGTTCCATCTGGCCTGCTCCGGGGCCATCCACGAGGCTGCCCTCTGACCGTATCTGAAAGAGAGAAGCAAAGGGGTTGGGGTTTTGCCCAGAGGACAGCAGGTCGCTAACGGAGTGGTTACCGACCTGGCTCGGTGCACAGGCCACGGCGCTAACACACATGCACCCGGGGGCCTCGCTTCCGTACACGGTCCCATCTTGCAGCCCCATGTGCATCCCTTTTTTCACCCGTTTATTCTTTGAGATGAAAAGGGTGTGTAAAAATAAGCAGCAGCTCCATATCCCCATTTAAGACACAGACATTTTAACAAAAAATCTCTCTCAACAGAGCAAGAAGTGTTCTCTGCTCTCGTACGACGCGCGTATAGACTCCTCAGGAAGGCAGAAAGTCATGCAGAAACTGTGGTTCCCAGACTTGGTGCTAATCCTGTTATTTGATTACAGTGTGTGCCACCCCTCTCTTGTCTGGCTTGAAGGATTATTGCCACCAAGCTTGCCAATTAGAGAGAAAAAAACCTCCGTTTTTGCATCTTAAGCTGTCTGACAGGGCCTTTTAGCGCTGGCATTCCACCGGCCATACAAGTGGCACAATACGGACACGCGAGACAAAACCATGCCTGATTGTCAGCCCTAGAAATCCTTACAGTTCACCAGCGTCTTAATAATGTTGATAGAAACAAATTAAGAGATTTCTAAAGGGTTTGAGAAGAGTGACATTTTCCATACATTAATTTTGTTTTTAATTTATGGCTACTAAATCTGGCTTAAGCTACGCATTTGGGTTCAGAGCTGAGCCTCACAGCTGTGAAACTAAAACTTGCTCATCCTCGTTTGTATGGAAAATCCCATTTTTTTGTATAACCTTTATATTTTATTTATAGAAGGAAAATTTTCATTGCATGAAAGTCCTGACAATGTGCAGTGAACAAATCTAATTCTGTGCAGTGACAATCTAATCCCCTTGGCATCGCTCTTCCCCAGATCCCCAAGACCYGTAAACACAGATAAAGCTGTTGTTTGACTCTACTTGTAATTTATTCCTTTGGCTTTCTGGTTCTCAAACAGCCACAGATGACAGAAGACAGGCTGACAGAGGCTCTTACAGATGTGAGGTTGCACAGGGAAAGTTTGGGCTCATGCCTGGCTTGTCATGAAGGTTTTGYGTTGCGTAAGAGGAATGTGAAAGGTTCCTCATTGCCAGGTCTTACCTGGGGGCACTACAGAGCTAGCACAATCACCTGGCTTTTATTGCCCATACACAGGAAAAAATAGCAGGGTGGAAAACTTCTCCCATCACAGTTGCTCTGCTTGCAAATGTGTCCTACGCGTTTTTGCATTTTTCTTTTCTAAAATGATACCAAGGGACATCTTATTTATACAGCTTTAAGTTCATATTGCATTGCTGAAGTGAGTAATACAATTTTAAAATGCTTTTCAAAGTAAGATTAGTTCATGAGATTCATTACATCAGAATCTCCGCAGCTCTGATTTCGGTATTGGGACATTCAAACATAAATTTTGACCGGCAAGCACCTCTGCCAGGACTTGGACTTGTTTTCTCCTTATCCCAAACTTGGTCTTAGATTTACTTTTAACCTCCTGAAATTCTTTCTCTCTGCTCTCAGATTACCTTTCGTATGACAGGAGAGGCTATTTTCCCAAATACCAATACTTACACACACACACACACACACACACAAACAAAAGGAAGGCAGTTTTGGAGTATAAAAGCTGAGAATAAGAAGATAGAAAAGAATGTTTGTCCATCCTACCAATTTTCCCAACGAGGCAGGCATCTTCCTCTTCCCTCCTCCATGTATTTTAATATCCTTCCCAATGTAGCTTTAAAGTACCACGAGACAGGAGCTGTTGCAGCTTTCCCAGGGAGACCCTTTCTCACCAAGCAGAAAGAGTCTCTCTGATGTGTCATTCTAAGCTGGGCTGCTGAATTAGGCTCCCAGAGGTTTTCAAAAATAAAATGTCAGCCTAATTTGAAAGCCCTTCGTTACCTTCAAACCTCTCAGAGCTAGGAAGTGCAACTGAACCACAACTCAGACATGAGTGTGCAGGCTGCTCTATTTCACAATTAGGAAATGAAATTAAAAGAACCATAGTAATTAACATCATCAAACTACTTCTAAAATACTTATTTCTTAAAAACAAACAAAAAAGTTTTAGCCTGCGTGACTGCGCCTTGAGAAACTTCCTTTGGCTGTTGAAGTCTGCCTTGCGACATAAGTCTTGGCCGTGTGCTGACGTACCAGGTGGGTTAAACCTTAATTTCCTCCGGGGGTTTTCAGGCAGTCTTTCTACTCAGCTTTTTACTGGAAGGCAAACACACCTTTCTGTGTAGAAGTGAGAGCTGCCTGTTCGGCTGGGCTTGGTGTGCAGCCCCCAGGGGCGTGCATGTGTGTCTCAGAGGCTGACATTCACCCCATCCATAAGAAACGTGAGCTTTTTTTTCCGCTGTGTGACGTGGGTTCTTATTCATTCTTCTCAAAAACCTCACACTATGAGTCAAGCACTTCCCCCGAATGCTGAGTGTAGAGTGGCAAGCACTGCAAAGGACAACGTAATCATTTGGTTCTTTAAAATCTGCAGTTAATTCATTGATTAAAAAGTGCCAGATTTGCATTGTTGAAATCCCTGCAGGCCTGGGGTGACTCTGCCTTACTCATCGCTCTCTGTGTCTACGCTTGCTTATTCACAAGCCCCTTGGGTCACATCTGAGCACAGATCTTGCCCAGGCAGTTACGAATCGCAACAATTACTTGTAATTTCACATTGGTATGAGGTAAATGGCAGCGACACCTTTATCACACTGCGGCCCCGTGACGCCGCTGCTGGCGCTGTGGCTGGCGGGATGGCCGGGCTCGCACAGCCGCTGCAGTCGTCCCCTAACTGCTGCGGGGCGACCTGGCTGGCTGGCAGCCTCCATCTGCCTCTCCCTGCACAGAGCCTTGTGGTTTTTCTCTTTCCCATAACTGTGTTTTAGCCAGGCCATTTAAAAGCACTGCACATTTTTCTTCAGCTATAATTCATTAGAAATTCAAGTCACATCAGCAGCATCTGTGAAACAATTACTGCATCCAGGACTGACTCTGCAGTCTAATCCATCATAATTATGACTGGCCTCTTTGAAGATGCCACGATGCGTGACTTAAATATAGCACATTACTGTGCAAATGGATCAGCATCTCATTCCACCAATATGCATTCGAGTTATAATTCAGTCCACCACTGTTTGACTTTTTGAAATACAGCTTTGTGCCTTTATTTTTTGTCACATATGGGGCACAAATTGGAAACCAGGCTCTGAAAGGGAGTTCAAGGCTTGCTTTTTTAACTTTTCTTTCTTTTTTTTCTTTTTTGGATGGACCAATTTATCATGATCCTGCCACCTCTATCAGTATAAGCAAAGAGAAAGTCTGTGGAAGGCAGCGTTATGAACAAGGCCAACATTTCTATAACAGCAGCAGAGGTAGCCTTAGTTATGTTGCTGTCTGTCTTTCATGGAAAATCTTTCTTTGCTTTAAGCCAGTGCTAGAGATTCAGACCTCGTTTTATATAGCAGCAGTAAAAACTTCAGCTCTAAAAACTGCAATCTTCAGGACTTGTATGTGCATGAAATTGCTTCTGATGAACTGTGTCAATTTTTTTAATATTATTATTATTATGGAATAAGTGGTTTAAGCAGTTACAGTGATGCTCAAGGCCATGATTCATAATAGTGTGGTTATCACGGCACGTTATTTTTCTCTGGCCTGTGTAATTCTAGTTGCTTCAGCGGCGCTCGCGTTGGGGCCTGTAGGCAAGCTGCAGGTGCCGCTGGGGCGAGAAGAGGTGCTAGCTGGGATCTCTCCTGGCTGATGCAACACATCCAAGCTCGTTAGCAGCAGTGTGGTTTCATTAAGGCTGGGGTGAGATGCTCTGCACATGACAACTCGCCTGTAGTTTCAGGATTTCGTGTTCATTTTGCCCTTGAGCAGCCCTGTGTTTATACACAGAGCAAGCTTGCATGTAGAGCCTAGCGGGAGCAGCAAAGCCAGGGCTCCTGCTGCCCACTTTCTGGGCAGTTGGTAGTTTGCGGAACAGCCCTTTCCTAAGGCGGGGTGACAAATACGGTGCTTTGAGAAAGCACCTCCCCTTTGGGCCCCTAAAGGAGGTGCTCCCTACAATGTAGCTCGCAGAAAGGCACGCTGCCTTGAGCCACTGGGTGTTCAGGCGGTAACTCTTCTCTTGCAAAACACTGATCTAACTTGCTCTGGGGAAGCCAGGGCAATGAGAAAACCTTACCCTTATCTAAGCTCTAGGCAGGCCTGTCGCTTACAAGGGAGGCTGCGTCCATACCAAAGATCCCTGGAGCACGAGCCCCACAGCCCTGGGGCTTGCTGCCCTCGCTGCCCGCACAGGCAAGGCAGCCTCTGCAACACCACAGCGGGAGGAGGGGCGGCTCCACAGGCACAGGACTGTTATCTCTTTCCAAACTACCCATTGCAGCTTTACATAGCACTTATGGGGTTAATAGAGAAACTGCTGGAGGAGACTCTGGGGCTGTGTTCTGCAGGAGGTCCTATTACATGAATATAATTGTCTTCTCTGGTATTTACATCTAGGAATAGTCTGTGTCAAGCAGAAGAGAAAATGTGGGATGGCTAAAATTTGTTGCCTAATTTATAGCTAAGTTATCCTTAATTTACAGGGAAAATGATGACTAGCTAATATAGATATAAGCAGACATAAGGGAGTGAAGAGCATGGGATTTGTGAAATATGGGGATTAATAATTCATTGAATCTTATCCAAGCCCGAAGTCTTGTAGTTCATGTATTTTTAATTCAGCCAGTGCTAAGAAACCCTCAATTTATTGACACCAGTTCCTGCATTTCCGCGATCTAATTGCAGAAGCACTTGAATCGGTTTGATATCTTGACCTTAAAACAAAGTGCAAGAAAGTAAAGCTAACTTGGTCTGCACCATGATTTTGCCCTCCTGCCTTATGTAACCATTAACAGCACTGGGTACTGCATAGTGTCAGCCCGGGCATGAGAATTGGCACTATTTTAGCAAGTCTGTAAAATTGAGAGTCAAAATGAAGTGACAGATACAATAGGAGTGGGGAGAGCAATTATATGACAAGAATGAATTCAGGAATCTGAATAGGAACTATATAAATAGGAAATATAGTAAATAGGAACTATAATGTATCATCACATAGTGAAAAGAAAGCAATAGTTATTTGTACCCTACACCAACTTTGCACTCAGTTGTAGCCTGTAGCACTTCTAATGGAAGCGCACAAACCTTCAAGTCGCTTGTAACGGCACCCACGTGTTACCAGATTAGAAACAGTTGATCTTYGGAAGGAGGTTGGATTTGGGAGGCCAAAGGACCAGGACATTGGGGATGAGGTTGGCTGGCACCTGCTGCTGTTCTTGCTGCTTTCACGCCCGTATCTGCGGTTGAGCTTTGCAGGGGGTGATGCGGGCGCCTTTGCCGCACACGGCTGCGGTGCCTGCCCGGCGCCGCCCCGCGGGCCGTGGCCCTGGCACGCTGCGGCAGCAGCGCTGCTCGGGCTCTTGAGCACCACCTTGACTCCAGTACAACTCTCGCTAATTCAGGGGAGCTGAATTAAAACAGCCGTTTCCCTTTGTGGTTCTGAGAGTCACTGCAGGTTATAATTGTAATAGGAAAATTGCAGGGATGAGAGTCAGAGTCCTAAATGTGCAGGAGGCTAAAATAGGCATGCTCCAAGTCAGGCAGTTCCACGCCTTGGCAAAAACATAGGCTTTTCTTAAGTGCCAAGAAAATCTAGCCGAGCCAGATTGTTTGAAATTGTGACTGATGCCGGGCACCACTCGGAAGTTCATCTCTGCCTGTGGCTTCCGTGCAAGAAAAACGTTGGATGGGAAAGTGGAAAGAGACTCCGAGTGGTTTTTTTTGTTGTTTTTTTGTTTTTTCCCCCCCTTCCTGTTTGGTCAGTTGTTAGGCTCGGTCAGGCTTCCTGAGGAAGGCGGACAGGTAGGGTGGTGGTCTTCCCAGGTGCACCCACACTGAACTGGAACCCGGAGCTGGTCTGGTTCCTTCAAAAATGGAGACATTGGAGGGCTGATGTGGGACTCTGCACAGYGTAGTGCCTCTCTGTGAGCTTGCCAGAATAAGCTAGTATTGGAGGCTGAACTGCTCTTCGAGACACTAGATTTTATCAACCTGCTGTTGAGGGGAGGTTATCAAGAGGTCAGTGTCATCATCATCTCCCAGTTTCTCTGTTGCTTGTCCATCTGGCCTCAGCCCTGGGTATCACTTGGGTTTCTTTGGTTGATCACTTGCTGATGGCAGATGAAGGTAAGTTACCCAGGGCGCTTTCATCACAGCTRTCGGCAGTGCCAAGTAATTCACTACTAAATAGTGCATCATCCTGGAGAACTAGCGGCTGTGGGTGAGATTCTCTTAGCTCTCATCACCTCTTTACAAAGAGGTAAGGGAGGACCCAAAGGAAAACAACTAGCAGGCTGTAACACCTGCTAAAGACTTCAGGGTATCATCGTGTTGAAACAGAAATACAAGAGACCAGGAACAAAAGTGATCCTGTTCAATGTGTGGGGGCACAGCTTCAGTGTCTGGGGCACAGCTTCCCACCCTTTCACTGGCCTCTGCCCTACACAAGGAAGGCCCTTCCAGCCCATGCAAGTTCCTCCGGTGCTTTGGGAATGAAGCCCATTCCTCCARTGCTTGCTCCGTGCCCGGGCGGGGAAGCTGCCAGGAGCCGAGTTGCTGGCCGCAGGCCCTGGCCCGCAGGCAGGGACAGGTAGCAGGGAGAGGCTGCTCCAGCGCCCCGTGTGCCCCGGCAGGTGCCAGCTTTCCCACCTGCGCCTCCGGGGCAGATCTCCATATGCCAGTGCGCTGGATACCGCGCTGCTGGAGCTGCAGCTCCCTTTTGCTTTCCTAGGTCGTTCTAAAGATTGAAAGCTTCCGCATGCGCAAGATGGAAGGGTTGAGCCAAAACCAGGGTTACTTTCCTTGGAAGGATCTTGGGCTATTTTAGTCATTGCAGAATTTGATGTGTTTTCATGCCTGCTCGTGATTTTTTCCTTTTTCAATTTGTGGCATGTGTGACATAGAAAAAAGTAGCTCATAAGTGCAAAGGGCAATACAGAGCTGTAACGGAGCTGCCGAGGCAAGCACCTGGCACCAGGGTAGGACCAGCCATTCCTGAATCCTTCCAATCCAACCTGTTTGCAAAGCTCTCTCCTGCTGGAGGTTGCATCATACTCCACGTTAACTGCGGTGCTTCGCTAACCTCGCTTATTAGAGAGCTTCTCCCATCTTACTTAAGTCATGAGCCTTGTTTGACTTCTCCCATCCGCCAGAGACACACAGAACAGTTTAGTCTTCCACGCTACGGCCCTTCCCCACCCGCTGTGTAACTGAGCACCGTTAGTCCCGTTCCCCTCTTAGTGGGAACAAACAGGCCCGTTGGTGGCACGGATGCCCCTTCCCAGGCATCTGTGCTCGTGCTGGTTGTTCCCAGTCCAGCTGCTCTAAGGCCATAAAGCAGCAGCCCGGAGAACTCACGTCCGTGCGCTGTGTGTCCTGCCAGGCTTTCCCCCATTTAAGAGATCTGACACACAAACAGTTATGTTTCTAGATAATRTTTTAACTGTCTTATCTGCATAAATTAATGCTGCCATGTAATTAAAACTTCTATTTTATTCCTTCAGTCRGAGAGGGACTGTTTAAATTATATGGAAACCAACAGAAACAACTCAGAACCAACTCTATCTAATGCTCTTATAGAGGAGGTTGTTTTCTTAAAGACATGTAGAAGTCTGGAAATGCTGGCACAAACTTGTCTTCTGACTTAGGCGGCTGCAGAAGATAAGAATCTAATGCGTTTTTAGAGGTCTGTTAGAAGATGCTCGAAGCTACGCTTGCCATTCAGCTTCTTTCTGCGTCTGTGTGTGGTCTTCAGGAGTAGTTTTAATGTGGGTTGCTGTAATCGAGGCGCAATAATGGCATGGATTATCGTTGCAGAAATCTACATCTGAGAAATAGCTGCAATTGCCTTACCAGATGTATGGCAGATGAAAGATGGGGTGTTTTTGATGACCAGAACCAGCTGATGACCCAGGCGCAGTCAAAGATCTAACCCCGATAAAAGCCCAGCTCTGGGTGAGAAGCGTAGCAGTCACTGCTGCCTCGCCATGTTTCAGAGCGTGCAAAATTGTTTGGCAGGTACTGCTGCCATCCCCTTCAGACTAACCACGTGTTTTGAAAAGAACCTGATCATAAGCCAGTCTCAGGTATAATGGCTTAAGGCCCAAACAAATTGCAAGTCCAGAGACACTTAGCTTGTATCACACCAGTGTTTGTCAAGCCAGATTTATCAACTTAGCTTCTCAAGGCTTCTGTAGTTACCATCTTGGCTGCAGTATTTTTCCCTCTTTCCAATATTATCTATTTGCTGGCAATAGAGCTTTTTCTTGTCTTTGCAAGGCTGCTCTCAATGAGGTTCTGGGGATCAATTAGGGACTCCAGCTTGTTTCCACAAAACTGAGGCAATTTTGGATGTCATCCTTGTCTTCTTCATTCCCGCTTACATAGAATTTGCTTTATATGTAGGTAAGTTTAAAACTTCATACCTTTTAGAAACATGCTCATAGCATATGGGTTAACTTACCTATTTTGTGGCAAGATGTATTTGATCAGAAGGTGACTAAAGGGAAAAAAAGAGAGGGAGATAGGTGCTTGCCTTTCTATGGCAACTTTGCTTCCAGAGTTTCAGGGAAACTGGGAACCAGTAAAAATGATGAGTTTTATGGGCAGGGCTCGTTTAAAAGTACAGTTCTGAAATCAAGACTTTTCCCTCTATTGATTCATAAGACCAGAAAAAAATTGGGACTCCTGGGCTGAGAAAGGGCTGGACTTGCAGAATGAGCAGACATTCCCGCTTTCCTTTAATTTCCAACAATTCAAAGCACGYTCTTTCCCCTTTTTTAAATTTTCCTCTTTATGACAAGATGCAACATGAAGAGAGAGCAAATCCACTGCCGCCAAACTAAAAGAGGTAAAAAACCTGGCAGATTGTGTTTCAACTCTAGCTGAGACTTTTTGACTCCCACAGCTGACACTTGGCACAGCGATATTTGAAGAGTCCTAAAGGGAACTTCAACACTCTTCTCTGTCACTCCTTTTAAAATATTTTCAAAGCTTTGAAAACAGTTGGTTGTTCTTCATTCTGGCACCTTGCCATCTCCTGCCAGCTCAAATCAGTTCGTGATCTTCCAAGGTATCCAGTAGGCCAAGTGGATTTGAGAGAGTTTGAAACTGCCAAAGCTCTAATGAGCGACTTTTGATATTTGGGGACATGAAGAGACATGCAGAAATGGGTAAGTTAAAAGAACCGTTGTGAGTGCCCGCGAAGTCAGCTTCATCCTCTCAGTCATGAGATCCCATTTCACTAATTGATTACTGTGCRGCCCTAACACAGCGCTGCTTGTGGGCTACAAAGAGGCAGTGTTGGCAGAAAGCTCCCCKCTGTAAAGCGCGCACTGCTCCATTCGGAAAGCCTCCAGTCTGAGATATTTGACTTCTCTGAATGAAACTTATTAATCCTAGCTGAGATTCTTGCAGCTTAGGTCAACATCTTGCTACAGGCACTGAGAAGAACAGAAGTATTTAAACACCTCTCTAGCTTTCCGTGAAAGGGCAGCAGGTGAGCTGTGCTCCAGAGGAGCAGGTGCCTTTTTCCTATTTAGGCGAACGCCCTCAGCAAGGAGGAGCCGGTGCTGCAGGCCCTGTGGAACTGCTCCTGCCTGGAAACGCTATGCAGGGTGTTTGCCAGGCAAGGCCTGGGGCCAGGCGCGCGGCGCTCGCGCTGCTCTGGGGCTCAGGTGCGCGGCGCCCGCCCCACTGCCCCGACCTTCGTGCGGCCTCGTGCATGTTTGGCAGCGCGGAGCCCCAGGCCGGAGCTGGGCGAGGGAGCGGCGTCGGGGCTGAGCGAGCAGGACGGCCTCCAGGCTCTCACACACCGACTCGTTTTTGCGCAGTAGGAAGCCCAGCCCAGCCTGCATTTGCTAGTGCAACTCCTGCACGGCCTGTAGGGAAAGCGAACAGCTGCTTTGCCTTAAGAAAGGAAAAGGAAAGGGAAAGGGAAAGGGAAAAGGAAAAGGAAAAGGAAAAGGAAAAGGAAAAGGAAAAGGAAAAGGAAAAGGAAAAGGAAAAGGAAAAGGAAAAGGAAAAGGAAAAGGAAAAGGGGTGTGCGTGGAGCAGGGCAGCTCTCGGGCTCTGGCGTGCCTAGTGCAGTCGCAGAAGCCGGCGCGCGCCGCAGCCGAGCCCCTGGTGTGAGGAAGGAGCTGATCCCTAGCTGGGAGCCGCTGGTGCGGCCTCCCCGCGCTTGCAGGCGCCTGCGTGTAGCCGCCRGGCGCTAAATCAGACCCGCGCCTCAGCTGCCCAGGCCAGAAGGCCCTGCTGCGTGGGARATGGGTGTCGAGGGTTAGGCAAAAGTTCTGCTGAGTGCGTGGCACCTACTGTGGGAACTGAAAACAAGGAGGAAAGGCRGTGCTGGTGTGCCTGCGGTTGTGCCTTGGAACAGAGCCTGCAGAGGATTAAAGCCAAGCCCCTCAGCACCAAGGTGGGGGCTGCCRGCGCACGGGGCTGGAATGGGGCGAGTGCCGCTGAGCCGGCCCTGCGCACGACAGCTCCGGGCCCTCGGCCGTGCCTGGGCCTCGGTGCTTCCTGCGAGCTGCCGGGGCACGCGCTGGCCGACGCGCAGGCCAGGGCACAGGCTGCCCTCATGTGAAATGCTTGCTCGCTGCCTTTCCTTCCCCCCGCTTCCTCCTGCGCCGCTCTGTAGCCAGGCAGCACTGAATCTTAGACCATGCCTTAGCTTTTTGGCTTCATTGAAAAAAATCAATGTCTTAGAACAGCTGCTACTACTTAATGATCTTTTGGTAACTAGGGCTGATTTCCTTTGTTATGCTCTCTGAAGATTAAATTTTGCTCTGGACTCTATTGCCTGAAGGAAGCTATTGTAAAACAAGATACTCGGGAATCAGCAGAAAGATGTTAGAGCTGAAGCCTAAACCCCAAAGCGCTTTAACTCGAGCAGTGCTGTTGTGAATGTGTTGAAGGAAAGATGTTGCAATGGTGTTAAAAGCAGCCCAGTGCTGAGGAAGAGCTTTATATAGACACRCACAGCCTTGCCGAGCAGAGGATATCCCTACCGGAGCTAGGAGGGCTTCTCTGGATTTAGGCTTTGCTCTCTGGTTTGGTGCAACAGGCGAGCAGGCGACTAACTGGGTGCTACTTTAGATTGTAAGGAGAGAAATGCAAACTACCGAGATTGTGACCCTTTTCTAAAAGACAGCTTGCATCTGATGAATACTGAAAAGCTTGTTTGGGCTTACAAGGGAAATTGCTCCAACAGATTAAAATACGTGGTCAGCAGTAAATGGCTCCTTCTGTTTGTTGTCTCAGCTTGTATTTACGCTGGAGGAAGGGTTGGCGCCCTGCAGATAGGAGCAAGGAAGAGAGGAGGAGGCAGGGTTTGAGAGAGATTTTCCAGACAAGGTTAGCAGGAGGAAGTGGCTGGGGAAGTGGGGGAACGTGCTCTGGAGCTGCAGGAAGCTGCAGGCAGCACGACAACTACAAGCTAAGGCAGATGAATTGCCCTCGGACGATTGCAAATGCTGCTGTTCGTCTTTGGGATGGAATTCCTGGGGACTGCCGGGTGCCTGTGGCTTCGGTGCCCCTTGGCGAGGCGCTCCTGCTGGGTGTCTGTTGCAGCGGGTTTCCCTCGCTCGGCTGCACAAGTAGCCACGAGGGATGAAAATTAGGAGTATACTGCGTGCTTTGTGCTGATTGTGAAACCAAAGATTAACACTGTTTTTACAGGCTGTAAAAAGTCGGTGTTTTGCAAACAACAACAGAATACCTATAGGAGTAACTGGGTGTGCAGAGGAGTCAAACAGAGGAGGACTTGATGAAATCCATGCTAGATGAGGGCCATATTTTATCTCTTGGTTCTCTGTTTGTCTACTACTTGGAATTTTAAGTGGCTCAAGTGCCCCAAGAAGACAGGAGCTGGTTCTCTGGATAGGACTGATGAGAAATGCCTTCCTTCTGGATTGAAAGTTAAGTTCCTGCTTTGCCACTACAGCGCTCAGTTCCAGGTAATGGAAATACTCTTATTCAAATCAATCTTTGTAGAAGCTTTCGCGTGTGGCCCTCTGTGTTTGCCAGTGCAGAGTKTGCTGCGCCCTCCCGGATCCCCCCCACTGCCCTGAAATCCTCTCCTGTGATCCAGCCTGGCACACTGTMTCCTTTGAGCGTGGTGCCAAGCGCAGGCTTTGCAAAGCCGCTGCTTAACTGCGAGCCTTCCCCGCTCCTTGCAGCGAGCAGGCAGGTGCTGAATGACACTGTGCATTGTGTGTGACATCGCGTAGCCCTCGCTTCACATCCCAGGTGGAGCAGGGCATCAGCCTTGGCTAATTATTGTGTTCGTGTCGGTCGCAGTCGCCGATGCAGCCTCGCAGTAGTTACAGCAACGCAGGCACGGCGCCGCGCACGGCAGGGGAAATGCAGTCACGCATACAAATCCATACGTGTAACGTTGAGAACTGCACCCGTGCAAGCAAGGAACGGCAGCTTTATCTTTGGCGAGCAGTTTGGCACGAAGCACGAGGGCTGTAACTAGCGCTTGCTGTGCTAAGCGCTGAGCGTCTGTCGAGGGTGTGGGGCAGTGAGGCTCCTGCACGGCACTGCTCCTCATCTGGAGGTGTGAGAGAGACCTATGCTCATAGTAACTGCTCGCAGTATGCTCATAGTGCTTGGAAATTTTAAATGAGCTTTGTTGGCTTGATATTTAGTAAGGTTTCCCCCTTAAAAAATAGGGATGCCCCTATTTTTCAGTAGGAGCAGCTGCACTATCTGGTCTTACCTTTTTGTCCTCATTTGTTTTTCCAGAATTGTTTGTATTCAGTTCTAGGTAGTTTTCATGTTGCGTAAAGCTACTAAAATAAATGCAAAGTGTTAAGTAACTTTAATTACAGTGTCATTTACAAGTAGTGTAAATGGAAAGGCTGACTTTTGTCTCCAAACTTTTGGCTCCATTGCAATCAACAGAAAAAGCTGTTGCATTGACCAGAGCAGAGAGTAGATTTTACACTTTTATAGGCGCTTGTAACCTAGGGGTGCTACTTTTAGTAACAGGAAGAGCAGTCAGTGGTGGTGTTCTTTTTTTGTGTTGCTCGTGCCCCAGTAAGTTGCGGAGCGCTCTCGCTTTGAACACTGAGCCTTTCACTGCTTGACAGTGTTTATTTGCATTCTTTGTAGCTTGGGCTTGAAAGGAAACTCGCTTGTTACCTTTTTAAGATACACTTTACTTTTGAGGTCTATTCTCTGTTTCTCGTTTGGAAAGGGAAAAAAAAAAAGTAGATTTCTGGTGTCTGACTAAAGCCAAAATGGTAGCTAATATTAAGTACCTGATGCCTCCAAAGTGCAAAAATAATCAGCTTTTTCCTTCACTGTTACATTGACAAAGTTGCACTCTTGTATAGCTCATGTCCTGCATCATTTCTGTGGTTCTCTCCCTTGTTATCTTCTAGTTATGACACAAGGCTTCGCTAAATAAAGTCACCACTACGAGAAGCGGGAAACTCCGCGCAGCTTCGCCTAAAATCCCTGCTGGCCTGAAGGGCACAGAGCGTTTGAGCTTCGCGTTCACTGCCCGTGCCCGCCCTCCCAGCCACGGCAGCTCAGGGGCGCAGAGTCCGAGTCAAAGCCCAAAGTGAAGTCAATGATGTGGCAAGTTCTTAGATAAAAAGGAACTTCCTAAAAGATCCGGAAGAGCTGTATCCTGTGCAACCATGGTCCATAGACAGTGTCTTTATTGCGAGCAGGGTAGCAGGAAACAGTTCTGACAGGGCAGACATCTCTTTCTTTCCTAAGGTCCCCAGGCCTCACCATTGGTTTATCGTTACTGCTTTCATTTCAGTGCAACCTGAAAGCTGTTCCTAGAGCCACCGACGAAGGAAAGACATTTATGCAAATCATGTGTTCATATTTTTGTCCTATGAGAAAAGTTATACATTCATTTTTCTTTTATTCTGCTCATGTTTGAAGTACCTTTTATTGACTATGTTTAGGGAGTGGTGTTTAAGAAATCCAGATAAAGAAGCATCTGTCATAAAAAGTAGCAATAGCTTCCCCTTGTTGTAGGCTATTTGGATAGAGTGGTGACATTATTAACTTTCCAAGAAAAATTCTAATTCTGTAGTTTAGGGATAAAACAGGAATCTGCCTACACTGTAAAAAATAAAGAATTATAGAAATGCAGAACCTGTGACCCTGTTCCCCTCTGGGCTTTAGGGGTGTTTTCTCAAGATGCAGAAATTCTTGTTCTTGCTGTGCAAGGAGGAGATGAAGATGGTGTCTCAGGGGAGGGAACTGTGCTTTCCCACTAGGCAGGGTGCTATTTCAGCGGGCAGGGAAAGAACATTCAAACCTGCTGCAGGGAGATGTGCAGCCCAGAGGAAGGAGAAAATGTGTAATATAGCTGCTGAGATCAGTTATTCCGAAAAGACTGTAAGAAGAAATGGAAAGGCGGGATGTGGGGGCAATCTGAAGCTTGGAGGAGGGAAATGTACACACCAGTGGTGCAACAGCAGAGAGGAGTGTTCAAACTGAAACTGTTTTTATAGGAAGCAAGAAAGAGGGTGGTTTTTTTTTTTTCATCATCTAATGAAATGTTTGTTTAGAGAATAAAAAAAGGCAGAAGTAGGATATTTTTCCGTGCCTTGTTTGACAAATGCCCCCGAGTCACTGACACATTGAATAAATGGTGTTTGAGGCAGGTAAGGACTTGGAGCTCCCTGCTGGAAACACAGGTGATTGGGAGTGATGCACGGCAGATGGGCAGCCGTGACTGTGCCCTGCCACCGTATTCCCGCTGCAGGGATGCTGGGAGTTTATCTAAGGATAAAAGGGGGAGGGATTCCCTGTGCAAGGTTGGTGCGGGAGAGGGATCCAAGAGGAGAGCAGCTGTCTGTGCTTACTAACTTCTAATCTGAGAGGGCTGTTTTGCTGTGCTGCTCCCGTAAAGAGGGGCTGGGTTGAGCTGCCGAAGAGCTATCAGCCACCTAGGAAGCCACGTTGTGTTTCACGGATTTTGGCTTGTTTCCTTTGGATTCCTCGCGTTGTCCTCCCGCTGCACGCCAAGCTGGTGGTGGAGGAGCTCTGGGGCTGCRCGGGCCCCACTCCTCGCGGCGCCGGGAGCAGCCGTGCCCCAGCCCAGGGGCTCCGCAGCGCTTCACAAGCAGCCCGCGGTCCGTACGCGCAGAGTGCCGCCGCGTCCGGGCTCCTGAGTGCTCTGGGGACAGCCGGCCGCTGTCGGGATTACGTGATAGCGGACCTTGTTTGGAAGCGGGGAGGGAGAGAAGAGTGTTCACAGTTTCTGTGTATTTCTATTCAACTGCTGCAGAAACCTCTGCATCTGCTTTGAATCTGCATTTTAATTTCAAATCCTAGCAAGAAATGAAGCAAACTGGCTTGCTATGCCTAGCAATGCCCATATAGAATTCAGGGATGGAATAAACTTTAAAGTCAAGTTACCTGGCTCTATGGTCCCCTTAACCAAATTGATTTAAAATGATGAGAATCTGAAAACAAATTCCATCAGTCTGTTCTTTAAACCTGTTGCTTAATCAGCAATGCAGCCTTTCTTTGCTGTCTTCTCTGCCGAGATACGTTGGTTTAAGGAAGCGATGTTACTCAGAGAAAAAGCTTTCATTTCTCAGGTGAGAGGAGGAGATGGAGGGAGCAGCTGCCACACAGGGCACAGAGGGCCCAGGCGGTAGCGCAGCAGCGACAGCACTGCCCCAGTGCCTGCGCCTGGCCTGGCTTGCCCGTTAACAGGAAAACGTAGTGTGTGCACATGTGTGTAGAAAATGAATGCTCAAGGTTTCACTTTGCTTTATTGTCCCTAGTGCAGGACACATTCTCCCTAGCTGTCCATAGGTGCCAGGAGCAGAAGGAGGTGAGCAAGGTCTCCGCTGTGCTGTGGCAGACGTGCCAGCCAACGCGGGGAGCTGGTGGCGTGGGCAGGCGCAGAGGCCGACCGGGGCGCGGGCGCCGCCGCTGAGCGTGCTTCCCAGCGGTGGCGATGCACAGAGCAGCCCCTGCGGTGAGAAGCAGCACAACTGACTCTTAAATTAGTCCTGGCTGAAAGGAACCATAGAAATGCAAGGTATTTGCATCACRTTCTAGGGAGACTGTAATTTAAGGTGGTTTTTTTTTTGTGATGGAAACAAAATAGGCAAGTGAAACCATTGATGCAAACTTAAACTGTTTCTTGTGAGAAAAAGCAAAGGAGAAGAAAGTTTACTGTGAGCTGAAAGGGAAAAGAATTGAAAGATGCCCATTCAAATGCTTCCTCTGCCTGCTAATTTTAATTAAGACTCCTCCTTTGTAACTATGCCACAGAGCTGAGTCTTAAAAAAAAAAAAAAAAAAAATTGTCACTAGGCAGATTTCTCTGAATCTCCTGATTGAATCATCATTTTAATCTCTTCACTACCACCCCCATCTTCTGAGCAGCCGCTACTGGCTGCATTATCTGACAACTAAGATGCTGAGAAATGCTCCTGGGCTCCTCAGGGAATTTCAGTGATGCAAACCACTGTTTTGCTGTGTGACAAAAGAACTGAAACCTGCTGGTGTTAAAAAGGCTGTGTTTTTGTGGCCTTGGAGCCACATCTTGTTTTCATCATGGAAAAAAAATCTTCATAAACTTTTTTTCTGGAGGAAAGCGGATCCTTTCTTTCTTCTCTCTCCCTCCCGAAAAAGCAAGCCCAACCTTGCAACCTTTGCGGGGCTTTGTAAATATAGCGGCCTTTGCAAAGAAATACCAGCCAATGAGAAGATGTGCTGGCCTGGCTTGCATGTGTTTACTTGGTGCCCTTGTGCTTGCTCCGGACCTTCCTCGTCCCCACCTGCCCAGCTGACGCTTCGTGTGTCTTTCGGAGCAAAGCTGGGAGCATGGCGGGGTCCCGGATGGCTGCTTGGCACTGCCCCACTCTGATCCTGCACGGGCCCGGCCAAGGGGCCAACAGCAGGTCMCTGGTCGCAGTTAGATACCGCTGTCTCCTCTTGTAGTAACACAAAAAGGAGAGGTAGGAAAGACAAAAAAATCCTGTCTCTATCTTATCTGCCTGCCACCTTTGCAAGCCACGGAGGCAGATGAAGCAAGGCCAGCCTGCCTGCAGGGGTGTGCTAGCCGAGATGCTGTTTGGCAGCAGCCTGTGTCCTCCCACAAATGTTCACGCAAGAGCTGATTCAAACCATGTGCCAGGCAAGGCAGCGTCGGCACTTTCATTCTTTCCCTACTTTAGGAGCAGCAGCAAGCAGGGGGAGGAAGGAGCAACTGAGGAGAGGTTCATCTGCAGAAAGCGCTGGGAGTGCTCATGCTTTTGCTTTCTGCGGCGGCACCGAGGGTGCCGGCTCGGCCTGCCTGCCTGGGAAGGCAGAGCCAGGAGGAAGTCCCACAGGAAGGGGGGGAACGGGGAAAGGTGGGTCATCCCAGGCAACTTGTAAACACAGCGAGAAAGGGAGGAAATGTGTTCAAGAGTTGTTTTTCTGATGCCTTCAAGCCTCTTGGGTACGTGACATGAGAGTAAGCTGACTTTCTGTAAGCTGGGGTTTGTCAGGAAAACTGTCTGTCAATGAGCAAACTCTGCGGACTCTGTTGAACATAGCTCCGTCCTTTCCAACTTGCTTGGAAACGAGAAGGGACAACATAGGAGTGCAGAGGCGGCGTTACTACATGAAGCACATGCGATGCCAAGGAGGCAGCGTCCTTAATTACATCATAGATAATCGTGGTGTAATCAGGGAAACATGCACGGAATGGGAGTAGCTTTAATTCAGGAAAAATAACTGGCTTGTGTAATGGGGAAAACAGCGAATGCAGGACAGCGAGCGGCGGCTGCAAAACAGGTAGTGAAGGATTCCCAGCTTGGTCTGAGCTCATCAAGCAACAGGCACTGGATTTTTATCTAGCTGTTGCATATGACTAACATAYCAGCTCTGTGTGTATATAAAAACAGCAGAATGAGTCCATCAAATGTGACTTCATTTCTGTGTAAGCTTGGGAAGAATTGATGTGGAACTTTAAGTGCAATAGGAATAGGAATTTTCCTGAGCCTACTTAAATGGAGACCTTTCTCTGTAAGCACAGTGGGCAGCCTGCAAGGCAGAAAGGAACCGGCTGCCGGGGAAGACCTTCATTCCCAGAGCCGAAGAGGAGCAGCTTTGCCGTGCTGGCAAAAGCTGCATGTGCATCCACGTGCTTTGGAGGCAGCCTCATCTCTGGGTTGGAGCCAGTTACCAGATAGGAACATGCTGAGAAAGCAGCCCTCRAATCCACGTGTAGCTGGGCTATTAATCAGGTGGCTGCAGCGTGGTGGAAGCCAAGAGAAGGCAGCATGGCTCTTGTCCAGGACAGAAAGGGGCTTTGAAGCGGTCCTGGGGTCTCCCTGTGGGCTCCAGGTGGAGGTGGCTCTTCTCAGCAGTTGCAGCAAATGCTGAGGACCAAACTCGAGCCRAAGGTGGGCCAAGATGTGCAGGAGTTTTTTAACACGTACCCATGCAGATGGGCATCTAGTGAGGGGTTATGAAATCATGTTTGTAGTTATTGCAGAAGTACCTGCATGCACCTTGAGATATCCATGTGCCTCAGTAGGGACAATCTGTAGGACTTGCTCCTGTGTAAGACACCTCCCTTACTTAGTACTGAACCCTTGACACAGAAGGACAAGCAGCTTAACCTGCTTCTCACATAAAAACGGTCCGGCTTCAAAATAGTTAATTGCATTTTTGCTCAGAGCAAGGGCAGGCTAAGGAGTGAAGGTAGTGATCTCTGGTTTGGGGTTTTTTTTTATCCATATAAACTGTACAGAGCACCTTTGGGATACAGAGCACTATATATAGCAATGCGAGTCACTGTATGAGTGAACGTGACAGTGTGTGCAAAGCAGAATATTCCCCAGTGCTTTCAGCCGTGTAGCGTTCCTTCCCCCCGCCTCACACAGGTTGCTCTAAATCACTCGAGCATTATCTACAATAACTTCTGTTGCCTTTTATGGTAGTTCTTTCTGTATGAATACTGTGTACTTGGAGACTTCCTCAAAACCACCCAGTTTATCTTGCAGTTCCTACTGAATAAATACTTTATTAGGATCTTTTAAAGCTGTAACTCTATCCTGTGGATTCAGTTATTCTGCAGTGAGTAGAAAAGATGATCTGTAGAGGAGAGCTGAAGTGCTGTGACCTAAGAGTCAGTAGATGAATATACCAACGGGCTGATGACTCCCTCCGACCTGGCTCRGCTGTGCTGCTGTTCTGCCTCGCCAACAGCCTTTCCAGGGCAGGGCCACCACACGAGCAGTTTCCACGCTCTGAGGTTTAGGAGCCCAAGGCTGTGAACCAGCACTGAGTTCTCCTGTGCCTAAATGCACACTCTGATGGGAATGGTAACCATTCCTGGCTTTTCAAGCAGGTAATTTTGGGGCCAGCAGAACTAYTGAAGTCCATGAGCACTGATGGGTTTGCTGCTCCTGGGTGACTGCAAGAGCCAAGAGAAGCTTTTCCCATGGCTGGAAAGGGCTCTCTCCCATGAGGATTCTCTGGCATTTAATGCCACATGAGGTTATCTGTTAGGTCTTTCTTCACTCAGGATGTTTATAGAGTTTTCCCCTCCTTACTCAGCTTCCCAAAGCCTGTATCAGCAAGCTATCAGGCATTGCTGGAAACCTGCCAGTTGACTCAAACTCTTTTTGAGGGGATTGTGAGAGATGGACAGCCACAGATGCACAGTATGATCATGTATTATCCATATTTTTTCGTTAGAGGAAGGATCCATGGAGGTAGTAGCTAGTTAGTGAGCAAAGTGGTCACTGGCATTCATGGGGTGAGAGGAGCTCCTCCAGAGGCAACTGGAGAGTTTCATGCAGGACAACCTGTGTTTGGGTTCGTGGAGGCAGGAGAGAAGGTAAGAAGCACAAACCTTTTCAAGCAGAAGACTTGCTATAATTCGGTACTGGCTCATTAGTGTGGTACTTTGGATGCAAAGTTTTCTTGCTTTGTATAGATAGAAACTTAGTAACTCCTGATTTGAGGAAATCAACTCAGAAGCGTTTGCCCATACAGTCAGAGCAGTGTTTTGGGAAGGGACAGTGCAAAGAGGTGCTGCAGTTTAGCCAAACTGTGTTGTGTTACTGCCTGTTAAGTCGCACGACTGCACTGACGGATAAGGAATTTGTGCCAGTCTTTGAGTTCCCACTAAGAACCATGGCACTCCTGTTAAAATGAAAGGGTTGAAGTTCTTGGAGCCAAAAGGAAAAGGAAGCCGCGAGTATGTTAAGAGCAAGTCCCTTCCTCGTGTTTAATTTAGGTTCCTCTGGAAACTGTTGGAGGTGGCTGCAAAGGATAGTAATGAGTGAAGAGAGAAACTTGAAGGATGTGAAGGAAACGGTGTAGTGACACGAGCAGAAAATGCGTAGGTGCTTTGGGAGCAAGCAGACTGCAGTGAATTCACTGGCATGTGCCATACATCCCCAGATACAAATACAGAGCTTGATCAGACTAGAGAAATGAGATGCCTGGCCTTCTTTGGGCATGGGGAAAAAAAGTGATGAGATAAAAGGAAGGATCTTAAGGAAGGGCAAGAACAGATGAATGGGAATGTGTGTGGGGTAGTTTAGATGTGAAAGATAGAGGTTATGGGTATGGTGGAGGAAAAAGCCCATGAAGGCAAGTTTTGGTATAAAGCAGAATCACAGAATGCTTTTGGTTGGAAGGGACCTCAGAGGTCATCTAGTCCAACCCTGCTGCTCACGCACGGTCACCTAGAGCACATGGATCAGGGCTGCATCCAGGCAGGTTTTAAAGATCTCCAAAGAAAGCGACTCCACGACCTTGCTGGGCAGCCTGTTCCAGTGCTCTGCCACCCTCACTGTTAAGAAATTTTTCCTTATGTTCCTGTGGAACTTTCGATGCTTCAAAGATGCTTGTCACCTTCAGAGAGCTCAGTCCAGAAAATCACTTGACTTCCTTGAGATGATCAAGGCCAACCTGCCAGATGTCCTCTCTTTCTTTACTCTGATTCCTAAATCCGTCTCTGCCGGTACTGACTAAAAGCTACCAGCTCCACAGAGATACTTTTCAGCTTGTAGGAAGTGAGCAGAACAAGCAAGAGGTGAAACAAAGTTTATATAGCCAAGAAAGGAGGCTTTGAAGAAAGAAGACTCCATTTCCTTCCTTTTATAGCCAAGCTACTATGAAAATTGTGAGGTTTGGCTTTCTAAGAATGAYGATTGCTGCTCTTACCTACTTCGAAGGCTAGTGTGGTGTGACCAAATAATAGACTGATGAGCATGGTGATATAAATGTCTCCAATGATTACATGGGCAAAAAATGCTCAACCCAAGAGAACGAGCTGGGATGAATTTGCACACCTAGCTGGCTTATAAGAGGCGGTATGAATTCCCATTCAAAACGATCAAGTGGCTTATACGATATCTTCCCGTGACCCATGGAACTGAATCTGTGTCATGGAGTAAGGTCACTACRCTGTCAGCTGGGTGACAAGCCACGTTGGAGCATTGACTCGGGATTACAGGCCAYGGGCCGCGGGCCAGGGGATGTTGAGCGTGTCACAGAGGTGACGCGTTTACTCTCGGCGGAAGGGTTCCAGCCGATCGGCACGCAGCCACACCATCTCCGTGCCAATTCATGGAAAGCCAACCGTGCTACCTCCAAAGGGAGTRACTGGACTTGTCTGCCTGTCCAGATGGATGTGGCACTGCGCCGGCAGCAGTCACAAACAGGAGCAAGAGGAAGAAGAGCAAGTATTCAAGAGCCGCTGGCCCTTCGTGTYGGGCTCTCTAAGGAGAGCGAATGCATGCACCAGCTGGCATGTGTGCTTTGGCTAATGTGCCCTGGTACTTTTGTAAGAAGTGGGGGAGACTACAGGCAGCCATTGAGCTGCTGTAGCTGAGGGAAGTTCCAGTGATTTCACTAAGGCCGTCCCAATTGGCATGTGTTGGGTTTTGGCTCGAGGTTGCACAGTTGCGTTAGCACGATGGGACTGTTTTGCTGGAGCGCCTCAAACAGTAGCATGGCAGCTACTCCTCACAAAAGGCAGACGTGAGTCTGTCCTCTCGCTTGTTACTACAAAGCCACTTTGATGCTGAGCCTGTTTGGGGTTTTTGTGTTGGCTAGAGCAGAGAGCAGCCTCACGGCTGTGGTTCACTCCTCTCAACAATGCCATGACAACTGTGCCGCGCGGGGCCTGCCAGGTTCATGCAAGGACACAGGGGTGCACACGTCAACAGTGGAGCTGCAAGTGAGGTAATGTGTTATCAGCAGGCCGGTCAGGGCTCTATGTATCAACTCCTGGAGCACAGAGTGACTAAAAATAACTTTCTATTACAAGTACCCATTTCCCGAAGAAGGAAATGCCCTTGCTTAACACCTTCCACCCCGAGCAAACGAGGAACAACTTACCACAATTCCTGTATCCTCTGATATCCTAGTGGTCTAGCTGGATACCTAGTTGAAGTGCTCTGCTTTCACCTCCCCAAGCAGAAATTGGGAGTAATATAAAGACCTGAGCAAGCCCAGCCACACCCCCATCACCTGACTGGGAGCCCGGGTAATATTACGTTATCTGCTCTCCGCTCAGGAATGTGAATGTGGAGCAGGCATGGGACTCGATTACCTCGCACGCGCTCGGAGGTGCACATCGGCGGGGAAGATCTAGCCTGTCGAGTAAACTAACCCATTAACTGCCTGCTCCAAGCTGAACTGGGAATAGGGAAGGCTGGTTTCTCTTATTGAGCCACACTTGCATACAGAAGCAAGAGATATCCCAAGGACCTGGTGTTTTCACTGTGTGAAGTGTTTTAGTGTGTAGAATTTTTTCACATTCCCTTTGTAGGTTACAGTGTGCCCCAAGAAGTTTATTTTAGCTAATGTGTAATGAATGTTTTCGGTGTTGCTGTGTCTGAAGAGGTCCACAGTACAACACATAGGTGAAGGGTGTGAGTCTGTTTTCTTATTGTATTAATGCTAGTTGCATTAATGCAAGAAGATTGATTTTCTTCAAGGAAAAAGCAAGATCATTTTAAGAAGGCAYTTACCAATAGATGTATATAAAACAAGCTTTCCTGAAGTAGACCATCCATGCTGTATATTCTAGTGACCAAAACCACTGGTGTTTTATTAACATAAGCAATGAGCTTGAAGTGGCCCAGCAATAATAGGCAGGCCAAAATGGATTTGCATTAGTTGACTGTGGGGTTTTTTGTTTTTTTTTTCCTGACTACAGCCAGTGTAGTGTGTACTGAATATAAAAAGGACAATTAAGCAGCACTGCTGAGCATGTCTCCTCTTCCCATGTTGCACACCCTGGCAACAAATCAATTTTGTCTTTTGCTGTGAGACTCTCTCTGCCTGCTCAAAATTACTCTCCCAGAATCCTCTACAGCAGCGTTTTTTTTTCACTCTAAAATTCATCCTGCCAGTTGCCACTTTAGTAAACAGCACATAGCAAGCAAAAACTTTATTTTTTCCATTGCCTCTAAAGGTTAAATATAGGTGAACATTCTATTCTTTATAACAAGTAATTGACATGCATGAGCCAACTTTCTGTTTAGAACATAATTTGTATTCTTGAGAGATCTGTGTGTCTTCTAGTTCATATTTCTTCTTCCCTGAAGGGATCTGGGAGGGGGAGGAGAGGAGAAGCTTTTAAAGCTTGGCTCGTGAAAGTCAGAGAGAAAGATCTGGGCTTTCAGCTCTATCAGATAAATGGTAATATGACTGCACAATGTGCAGTACAGTGGCACGTACTGATAGGAAAAGAACAGAGTAAACAGAGGAGGAGAAGGGAGATGAAGGCARGTCAGCAAGCAGAGAAAGAGCATATTCAGTGGCCAAGAGTGGTTTACTGCTGAAATGTAAATCATGATCCATGAGTTTGGTGKGCTCTTGTCCCTCATTCCAGACACAGCTCAAGTGGGCATTTAAGAACAGGAATGCTCTACTTCTGTTCCTTATGTCTCAGGCAGCACTTGCTTTATCAAACTTAACAATCTGTTCCTAATRTCACTGAAATCAGATTTGTTATTCACCTTACTGGGTTAAGTTCTTAAAAACAACTTAAGTGTGTTTGTGTGTGTGTGCACATGTGCACGTGCATGAGGAGGTGGATCAGGAGGGTGCTCTTCCCTTTTATCAAATCCATCGTCTGCTCGTGGGGTTTCATCTTCCGGTGAGAAGCTCCTTCCAGAATTGGTGTGTAAGAGGTGTCCACACGTGTGCAAGGCCTGTAATTTAGCAGGTGGCTTGGTCGGGGTGGTAGATGCACTGGGGACAGCAGTGCAATCTTTACGGTGCCATAGTCTCTCAGCTGCTACTTCAGGACTTGAATTTATCTGACAAGGTCAACTTTCATTTAGTAATAAACCACTTTGCATATATTTTTTTCAAGATGAATAAAAGCTTACAAATTGCTTCACCAAATGTAGTAAGTGTTGCAAAGTTAGTGTGAAATCACCTTCAAAGTCTTGATAGCCACAATGTTGCCTACAGGGCTAGGTCCTGCCTAGGAGAAGTAAAACAATTAGCTTGTAACATTTAAGTCTACGATTTTAGAAAAGTAGTGTGTTTTTAATCAAGAGAATATAATCTCCCAGACAGAACTGACATAGGGCTATACCTTGGTTACATAATTCTCAAGGCAACTTTGTGAGACTTAGCTAGGGTATAGTCTTTCTGCTCTTATCAGGGTATCCTCTTATAGGCTGTTACTTTCAGGCTCCATTCATGCTTATTCCCACTCAACTCGCTGCTAAGAATTGTACATATATGGATGTTCTTTGTTTCTAGTAAAAAAAAAAATACTCTGAAAATTCTGTGCTAAGCCACAGAAGTACATTAAGTAACGACAGCTTACCCAGACACAACCACCTATATCATACAACGAAAGCCTACAAGAGCATCACGAGGTTATACTTTCCACTCATACTTTATTTCAAACAGGTGTGCAAAGGGAACGTATCAGAGATTTAAATAGAAGGCTAAGCAGACTGTAAATTTCCATCTATGCTTGGTCTAATTAAAGCTGTGAACATACTTGCAGCCTGAGAATTTTGTTTAGAGTAATCCCCTTATCAAAATTGTCATATGCCAGGAAAYGTTAGAAGCAGAGTTTCTTATTCCCCACGTTCTTGAGCTACTGTCTGCCATTTAAATATCAACATTTCTCAACAGCTTTCAGTTTAACCCACAAAGGTTTTCCACAGTAACTGCTGGCTGAGTTACAAGCCCCTTACTCATACTGGTGATTAGTTAATTCCACAAATAGCTCCGCTGACTGCAGTGGGATCACATTTAATTATGCCTGCCTCAACAGAAAGGAGGTTCGGCCCTTGGGGAGTAACGCAGGCAGCGCCGTGCGATAACGAGAGCCCCGGCACCCCCGAGCTCCCAGGCTGGGTTACTCGGCGGCTGCTGCTTCTGTGAATGACAAAGCGTCGCGCAGCAGGCAAGGGGCAGTGCGCGGCTGCTGCTGCACACCCTGCCAACGCGCCTCGTGGCCYGCAAAGAGGTCCTCGGCTCTTCTGCCTGTTGCATCCTACCATAAAACCAGTATTTTAAGCTCTAAGAAGGCCAGGATTTTCTCAACTTTGCATATTTTGACATAATGGGATATAAAAGAGATACAAAACTTGTAGAGATACAAAACTTGTGTTTTGTATCTCTAACCAGCACTTGCAATTACAAATAATTGACAAATTATACAGGGCAGAAAAAAAAGCTCATTCCTGTGCTCTTTGTGTATTACGACAATATCTTTGGGCCTCAGCCGAGAAAAGGGCCTCCTCCTGTTAGACACTGCAGGGATGTGTAACGTACTTTTGATTCCCCTCGCTGTTATCTGTTCCTTTCCAAAGGGCTGTATTGTGAGCTTCTTACACTGAGGCAGTTAAAATCCCACGTGATCTCACTGCAGTCAATGCAACCATTTGTGAGGTTAGCTGCAAGCACTTGTACAGGCCTATAGTTAATGGAGAGAGGGGAAGAAAAATAAAATAAAGAGCAGCCTTGGAGGGTGAAGCCTGGACAGAGGTGCTCAAGGCCAACCCCAGCCTACCCAAGGCCCCAGAGCGGCTCCAGGGCAGGGCTACACCTGGCCCCTGGGCTACTCATTGCCCTAGTGCTCCTTGTGTTGGTGTCCACAGAATTGATTCCTCCTGGTGAGCTCCAGCTTGCATGTTACAAAGCTTTCTTTTTTGAGAATCACTATGTAATGACCCAAAATAGCCTGTCCCATCCATCTTGAGTGCAGCTCGGCARAGTTCCTTCATACTATCCGTCATGCCTAAAAATATTCCTGTTATGAAAATAGAGCCAGAGMTACTATGTCTGTTTTTGTGTGTACTGTGCCTGTATGCTTAGTGTATATGTAAGTGCGTGTGAGTTAAGTCTCAGGTTAAGCTTCCTGCTCCATGGAACTTGAAAGTCGTATTGAAGAATTATCTAACACTGAGCTGAATAAGGGCTTGATGTTTTTTTCAGTGTATTTTAGCTTTTCTGCTACACTGTACATGGATCTGGAACAAAGCAGAGAATGTATGAGACAGGGCAGGGAATACCCATTGAACTTCCTCTGTGAAGCTGTGTGCAGTGCTCTTTACAGCAGTGCTTAGCACGAGCCGCGGGAGAGGAAAATCCAAGCGGGAATGGGGCAGTCGGAGACCTGCCGGCGCAGAGGAGCACAGCACGTGCATGTTGCCGGGGAAGGGAGCAGCGCAAGGCAGGGAGGATGAGCTGTGGTGCTCTCCCAAGGACGATTGTAGTGATGAAGCAGAAAGGTGGGAGGTATTTTAAGTCGTGTGTGGTTTTCCTCCTCCAAAGGTTTTATATGTCATAAAAAAAGGCCATAGAGGAATCAGATGTGACCATACAGAGACAGGAACCAATGAAACAAGTTAAACCAGAGGGAAGAGGAAAACCCAAAAAGCTGAACACCTCTCACTGATGGTTTTTTTTTCTCCCCTGCCCCAAGTGACTGTGTACTCAGTTCCATGAGAAACGCCAGGCATGCAATTGTATGGGCCCAGGTTAGGTGAAGCTCCAGAATGTGTTTAAAGTGGGAAGGGACGAGAAACACTCCGGCACAAGCAGCTGCTGAGTACAGGAGAGGTGAAAGAAACTGGCAGGCTGCAGCCAAGGGAAAGGCCAAGTTGTCTCCAGTTCCCTCGGAGGCTGGTCCAGGTCAGCACTTACTGCTTGCTAAACAGCAAGGTGCGAGTTCTGACAAGATATCCAGGTTTTATGAAAGGATGGGTATTTCTTGCAAGTGCTGTTTTTTCTTTAGATGAATGTATTCCCATGGCATATCAATTTCCATAATTGCTTTAAAACTTTTGTTGTTTTATTGTTTCTCTGCCTGGGTGTTAGTGAACTAGCTTTGTATCCTCTGTGCCTGCTGAAAGCCACTCCTGAAGTCCCTGGGGGGAGACACGCGCAGATGAGACAGCGCCCTCCTGTCCAGTTCTGCACAAGAGAATCACTAGCCCTTCCAGAAAGTCCTGACATTCCCCAAAAATATCCTGATTTAATGCAAGCTTATATGTAGTTTAACAAAATGTAAAGGATTTCTGAAGTCTGTCATAGTTTATGAAATTATTTGTCACATGCAGAAGAATTTAGGCTCTTTCTGGTGAAAATACTTCTGACAAAATAAGGAAAACTGGAAGCAAAATCCCTATAAAATAGCAAAATCCTTGAAAGTACAGTGTGTCCTTCCCCACTTATTATACTGCAATTAATCTGTTGATAGGCAACATTAGATATTCAAGAATGAAGTAAACAAGAAGCATGAGGATTGCAAAGTAAATATTTGGGTATATTAGCCAACAGTTTGTGGGTGTTTTGTGCTTTTAAATTTGTTTGTATTAATGTCTGAGTCCAACTCACCTTCCAGAAAAAGATAACTGAGATGATCTGTCTCCTGCCCACAGTCGTCTCCCCCATCAATATTTTTGCTTATCTCTCTTCTCATGTTCCACGTTGTTTCAAGCAGCTTTTTAGCGAGCCACAAAAATGTTAGCTATCCAGCTAGGTTTAAGTGGACCCTAGCTGAGGTAAATACTGCACTGCCTTTCTTTTCTGCTCCCTGGTTAGTCCTCTCTGCGCCTGCTACATGTACATCAAGAGCCTTTAAAATGTTTAGTGAGGAGACCGTGCGTTACAGAACTATTGCTTTCCCAGGGCTGGGTTTCTATAGTAACCATCTTATTAAAGCACTGCAGCCATCTGCTTTAAATATTAACTTCACAAGACCATCAGGACTAGCTTAAAACAATATCACATGTTCATTAAATATTAAAACTAGAAACAAAAGGGGAGAACTACAGGAGAGAGCTTTTTCCTGTTCCTTCAGTTTAATCTTAAAGTTAAAAAAAAAAAAAAAAAAAAAAAAGCAGCCTTACTGTTTGTTGTTTTTAGGTAACGAGTAACTGAACAATTCATTCCACTACTTTAGAAATAGCTTTATTTATTTATTTATTTATTTATTTATTTATTTATGGTTTAACTGACCGTGCTATCTTCTTGTTGAATAAAATACAACTTTCTGGCTGTTGCAGAAACGAATGAATGAAGAAAATGGCTTCTCTGGGTAGATGGCTACTTTGTGCCTGCTCCTCCTAGGAAGAGACTTTCTATATGCTGCTTTCAGAGCAGAACTCTCATACATACTGCAGCAGAGTATTTTGAGGAAGGGAGACACGAGGAGCCAGCCACGGGTGCTGAGAAGGGGCACGCTGCAGTAATTCCCTGTTTCAGCACAGTCTGCTGGAGGGCGGATGCCTCAGCGCAAGGTGTAAGTACCGGGCAGCACGCGCAGGCCACCTCCTGCCCGCAGCCAAAAGTGTGAGACTCGGCCCCCTTCCCCCCCGCCGGATTTTATCCCAGTGAGCATGAGTGTAATTCATGGAAATGGCTGCTATTTAAAAAGAACCTGCATCAGCAATACCTTGTGACAGCAAGGTCCTTGGACTGAGTACACCAGATTGCATTTGTTTCCTTTTAGCAATTTGAAATATGTTGGCTTTTACTTCAGCAAATGCTCTCTTTCTCCAGACTCTACCATAGAGCTGAGTAAGGGCAAATTCCTGAGAGCCCTTCACTGCTTCTAATGCCTGCTTTCTGGCTCACCCTTCTTTTTTTTTCTCCTGCAGTGCTTTCCTTGCATTTCCCCAGCTCAGCGCTCGCCTCTGTGACCCACAGCGGGCTACTGCATCTAGGGCAGTCACACCGCACACCATTTAGAACTTGACCTCTTCATCTTAAAACTTCACTGGAACAAAAAGAGGAGAATTCGGATCTTCCCATGGCAAAACCGCAGACCTCGGGCTCCTAAGCTATCGAAAAGTCTTTTCTAGTGTTGCAGGCTCTCTGAAACAGTAGCACTTAATGAAACAGTGCTTGATTCAATAGTTGTTATATTCATTTGTTTCAGTTCCACATCTGTTTTTCTCACTTCTTACTGGTGCCTCACAGAGTGTCTGGACTGCTTGTGATGGATGCCTGTCCGAGAGAGGGGACTCTGTATGAGGAATGGCAGGCAGCAGTGCCCCAGGTAATGAAGACCGAGCCCTTGTCCAAGACATTTACAGGCAGGAGGATCACTGGAYCCTCACACTAATGCGTGATTACTTATTTTAAGATTCAGCCAGCATTCATTTCCTGCTGCTAGATGACACCGACTTCTCTGTTTTCACGCAGTAACCTTTTTTTTTTTTTAATGCAGTTCTTCTGGGGCTCCATCTATTAACCCAAAGGCAGTGTTGCAGCGAGGCAGGAATCGGCACAACTGCCTAGGTGGCTGTTCTGCAGAAAAGGACTCAGAAGTGACCGTGACTATTGAGCTGCAGCCAATGTCAAGGCCTTTGAGACAAAAGGCAGGTTTTGCACAGGCCAAATTCCTGCTTGCCTAGCTTTGTCAGGCACCGTTATCTTGCCTACCAGCCTTAGTAGGGCCTCAGCTGGAATGCTGTATYTGCCTGGAGAAGGCTTGGAAGAAAACTAGATCAGAGGTCTTTAAGAACAGATTATCCAAACATTTGTCAAGATTGATAGAGTTAGAACTGATCTGGTTGGGGGAAGAAGAGAGATTCAACCCAGGCCTGTTTCACACAGCTTTTATGAACACTTTGTCCATCTTTCTCACTGTGACACTCATACAGAGAGACTCCATTTAGTATGCCCTGTGAGAGCTCCTCTGGATTAGGAGGCTACCAGATTTGTTAGGTGCCAAGCCCAGAAGGTGATGACCGCTGTGCCTCACAAAGTTAAAAGAACCCCTATGTCCTATGGCAAAGCTTTGCACAAGCACATGACATGCTTTTATTTGGAGCTTTGTAATCTTAGCTAGGCTTGAGACACCCAGTTCCTCCACATCTGTAGATCTATTAAGAAAAAGCAATTAGAAGATCAGCTAGGGTAGTGGAATGGCAGTGGAAGAAGATAAGCCCTGCCTTTGCTCCTTGTGGTATGAATTCTCCTGAATTCATACATCATGGTTTCTGCTGTTTGCCTGTTACATATTAAAAATTTCTTTTAAAATTTCACTTATGTATAATTTGAGTTCCAGAAGTGGGTATTCCATTATAGTTTGGAGCTTTGGAGGTTAGCCATAGCCAAAGGCAGGCTTGAGGGCAAGGCAGGATAGTGCTCCAGTCCTGAAAGACTTGGGAGAGACGTGAGCACCTTGCTATTTTAACCCTGGGAACATGAACAAGAGCCATGGTTAAGATGGTTCTGCCAACTTTTCCTTTTTTTTTTTTTTTTTTTTTTCTTTTTTTCTTTTCCCTTAAACCTGCTTTATAATGCAAGAGGTTCTCTCTTGCCTAGTATTTTTTTTCTGGGCATTTTTGTGAAATACATTCACCAGTACTGCAAAAATCTAGACTACTCATGGTTATTTCCATTGTTCCTGGTTCTCGTTTTGCCACACATTGCTGTTCTTGTGACTCTTGAATTAATAGGATTTTCATTTATTTTTAACAACAGGGTGATGGGAAACGTGTTGTGCATGTGGTTTATGCTGAGCAGATACTCTGCAGGCTTGTTGCATGTTTGTGCCTTGCCTTTGAATGCTACAGGATGTTGCCAGGATAAGTTCATGTCGTGTCCAGCAGGTGTTCTGGGGACTTTTTCCTCTGTGCACAAAGAGAATAATCAGCTGACCTCCCAAGGAACCGTGTTCTGCTGAGGAAGCCACAAGTGGGGCAGGCAGAGGAACAACATGGAGCAGGTCAGAGAGCCCTTCTCCCTCGGCTTCACTGGGTGTTGTCTCCTCTGATAGTAGCAATTCAGATCCCATCCAAAATTCCCAGCTCCCACCTCATAAAGAGAAATTGATGAAAAATCTCTGAGGCCAAAACCACACTCTGGCTTTCATGTCCCTTCCGTCTTCCTGTGTTTTTGCTAGATTGACTTATTTGTCTTTTTTCAGGTTGGAGGGAGGAGGAGTTGGCAGAAAGTTGCAGCTTGCTCAGAAATTTCTCTCTCTCATGTATGGGACAGTTATTTACTACACAAAGAAATTACTTTCCCCAAACTATGTATTGATAGAATTATCCGCCAGCATAATTTTAAGTATAAAAGAAATCCAGGCCTATTCTCTGGTAGCTGGCTAAAACTCTTCACTAAGAATTGCACCCATACATCTGAAGACATAATTAGACTTTAGGYGTGCCTTTTGCTGAACTTGTTAAACAAGATTTCCTTTACTTTACCTAGAGGACAAACCCATGACAGAGTCTGTATTTATTCTGAGATACTCATCTAAACTGACACAATGGTGGCATTCACCCTGTAGCTACAATGCTAATCTCGCACTGGTCCCTTCCCTCTGCCCTSGCCTAAAAGCCCTGCATAATGTAATCTTTAGCATAAGCAGTAGTACTCTCATCTTATTTTCTTCATGGGACAACTGAAATTAGCTCTTCCTATGTAAGGAAATGTCAGTAGTGGTAATAAAGGAAGACCCTCTGAGTGAAAAATGCACTGGAGAAGTCATCTTCCAGTCTTCTGGATAACTTAAATGTAGCAGTAAAGCCGGCAGACATCTTGAATGCTAACAGATTGGTCCATATAGACCTTGATACCTTCTGATACATATATATATATGTGTGTATATGTAGATAGATATATGGGGGAGAATGTATGTATGTGCACTTTAGGCCTTCTGAAGGAAGGCTCCCTCAAATTTACTATTAGGTATCCATTAAAAAGACCTTACACATTCAGAGAAATTTTATACTAGACTCTAGTTGTCTGTTCTCCAAATCTGTTTATACTTGTGCAGATTCACAGTAAAATGGATTTGCTTTCCATGGTACAAGAAATACCCACAAACAGAGCCTAAAAGAAGAGCATAGCAGTGACCTATTTTCAGTATTTCCATTCTTATTTCTCAGTCAATTACATACAGTGTAATGAACATTCAGCAGTGGAAAGATACCCATAATCAATGCAAAGTCATTTGCTCACATGCTGAATGCAGCACTAAAAATTAGCTAGGAGGGGGAGAAAAAACAACAGTGCTGGGTCAGGGTCCAACCTGCGCTTCCCCTGCTCCGGTTAGAGCTATTGGACAACATGAAAGGAGTTAGAGACAGGCTAAGTACAAGCTAGGGCACAGACTTTTGGGTTGCTAAAATACTGGTAATAGAAATCTGCAGCAGTTTTGATGATCCTAATGCAGAGCTGCTGGGAACAYGTATGGAAAAGGTGAAGGGCCCCACTGTGTGCGGATGGAAGTTTCATTCAGTAATGGGATCGAGGTTTACTGTCCTAGATGCATGGAGAAGCTTCCAGAGTGCCTTTCCTAAGGCCTGTGTCATTGTGCTGTTTATGGAGTTGTATCATGGTAACTAGTATCAAATAGAACTACTTTTTTTTTTTCCCTACTAGCTCACCTACCTCAGAAAGGTCAGTATTTCTATTTAGGGGGTAAAAAATGCTTCATCAATGACTAGGCTCTCACAAAGCTGAGATTAAATGGTTCCGTTCCAGAACTAGAAACTGGAAGCCATTTATTAAAAAGCATGGGCTATTTTTGCTACTTTAGCAGCATTTTCAAAAAAGTTTGGTTCATACACGGCCTGTCTTCTTCTACATATATGTATTTCTGAGAAAACTTTACAGAAAGCTAGAATTTATCGGAAAGTGATTGCCWGACAATATGCTTCCATTTTCAATGAATGCTTGTTTCTTGGAAGGAGACTGCTTTAGAGTAATGTAGAGGGCAATGCAAACTTCTTTTAAGGACTCAAGGATAGAGCAGGGGCAAATATTTTCTTTTTGATAGACATCTAGTGTTTCCAAACCATAACTTACACATTGAGATAGAACGTGTGCATTTGATAGCTAAGTGTAAAGCCTCGTTTTCACAAGGACATTTTCAGCTATGCATTTTTTCCCATAAGACTTACGTCAAACAATATGGCATTCATATTTTATAGATGGAAGTGCTTCATTTGAAACTACTAAACCACCTTTTTCGTAAATGGTCAGTCGCCACCTGACTACAAAGTATTCATTAGTGCCTGAATGCAAGCATTAATAAAGGACTAAAAAAGAACTGTCACTGGGGAACCACAAGATCACAGAATGCTTTTATTTTAGCCAAAATAAGTACGCGTTGTAGTTCCTTCTGACTGAAAATTATATGTACTTTCTGAGTCAATGCAATGAAGAAACAAAGTTACGGTGCCGAAAAACAGTCTCTTCTATCCCCGAGTTGCTGAATCACTTACCCGCTCCCACTAGCTTAATAGTAGCTATTTTTAGTTTACGGTGGAAAATTCTCTTGTGGCAGCAAYGATATTTTTAAATGGTTTAGAAGCAAAATCATGTGCCCAAACCTGACGTACTCTCGGCGTTTCATGTGTTTTGTACGAGCGCCTCATTATTCACTCCCGCTGCTGGCGGTCCGGTCATCGCAGCGCGTGAGATGCGGCGCTCGCTGGCTCTTTCATAACTGCCCGTAAGAGGTCTGGGGTCATGTTTGTAAACACTGCAGCCACGTGCGCGCCAGCACGTGGCGAGACATCAAAATGCCCCAGAGCGCCTAGGCGAGAGGTAAACCTTGGCGCCAGTATCAATGTCGCGAAGCCAGCGAGCGCCAGCTCTGCCGTCAGCGCGCCCGCCTCGCGMCCGTGAGAACCGCGCGGCGCCAAGGGCAGGCGGGAGCCCGGCGCAGCACCCACGGGTGTGGAGCAATGCCGACCATGGCAAGGCAGGGTCCTAGCCTCAGCTGTACGCAAATGGCACTGGTGGATTGTCCTTATGAAAAACAAAGCTCCTTTCTGCCCTAAGTCTGTGAAATCGGAGCCAGTGTGGTCCCACCCCACAATGCAAAACTAGGGCTATTAGAAAAAGAATTGTATAATGGCGCATTGCCAAAGTTTCCAAAATGACTTCAAAGACAGATAACACAGACATCATGTCTGTAATAGCTTTTTGCTGGCTTTGCGCTTATGAAATTAAGACCATGTTTCAGGCGTTGGAGGAAGTAGCCCCTAAATTATTTCTTTTTATCAGTAGAGATTGCACATAGCTAGATACGGCCAGTACAAACTAAAGTCAAGTCTTTCATTTCCTCTCAATGCAAAATTAGCAGATACAACCACCTAAAGTGTGTGGAGAGTTTCGTCTGAAAAAGAAATTAAAAAACAACGTGGGAGGAGGGAATAGTCCAGGGTCTCCGTCCATCCCTCCCTCCCTTCCCTAGTGATTCTGTTTCAAGTGCAGCTGCGAGTCTCGTTTGCTTTGACCTTTGCTGCGAGAGCTGAGAATAGGACAAAGAGTTAAAGTGTTACCAGTGCCTGCTGAGCTTGCACTTCTCGGGCKCRGGAGCGAGCAGCAGAGGCGGCRGGAGAGGGTGCGTGAGCAGGAGGGGGTGCCCGGAGGGAGAGGAAAACAAAAGGAGTAGAATAAACAGTACACACCCCAAAACAAAACAGGGGAGCCAGCACAGAAAAATGGCTGTCTTTGAAGAGCGTGGACTTCTCTGTTTGTTTCCCTCTGTGTAGTTATATCTTGTTATCTGAACTCAAGGTACAGTAGATATAGGAGACCTTGAACTCCGAACTCACGAGGAGAGCAGCAAAAAGTCAGTCGATACCATTTTAGCTGAGTGCCTGGAAAGAACTGGGCTTTGTCTGTTTGTGCCTCTGTGCTGGGAGGCCATTTAGTACAGCAGCTGTGGGAGCCTCCTCCTCACCGTGCTCCTGAGGCCTGCTAAGGCCAAGTGGGACGGGAGTGGTTCTCTCCTGGTGCTCATGCAACGAATGCAGCTTCATACTGGCAGCTCCAAGCGGCTCATGTTTGTGGAGGCTCCSCTGGTAAATCTGGACAAGGAGCACTCCTAGTTTTGTAATGGAAAACAGAAAACACATCCACACATTTCTGCAGCGTTTCTGAAATGCTGCCCTACTGTAAGCGTTACCCAGCTCCCTAAGCGCATCTCTGGAAAGCAGGAACATACCTTCCTGCTCACTGCGTGCACGTCTAGCTAGCGCTCTCCAGCACTACTACTCTACCGAGCAATAAAGTTTCTATTTTTGACTTGCCGTCCACGACCGCGCTGTAAACCCCTGGCCTGAACGCCGCTCAAACCCAAAGTGAGCAAAACCGCCTTGCACTGAGCGCACGTCCGYCCCTCGCAGCCCCGGGTTTGGCTGTGACGGCTGCCGGTAGCCACAAGTGCGGATCAAACCCGTGGCCTCAGACTCCGCTGCGGCGGCTACTCTTGCGTTGTGGCACCTCTTGGCTGTTACGCAGCGCCCCAGGGAGGCCTGGGCCACTGTTTGTAAACAGTGCAGCCACGTGCGYGCAAGCCACGTGTGGGCTCCACTCTGGCTGCATCTCCAGACGGCCCTGGAGAAGGGCAAGAGCTGGGGAAGCGAGGAGGCAAATCCCAACCCGGCCTACCCGGCTCTTCCCCAGGGTGGTGCACAGCACTACTGTGTCTCTAAACCTGCTAGGGAAGAAAATCCATTTGTCCTTCACTGCCAGCTGCCTCCGTCAGCATTTAGGGGAGCACTGCCTGAACCAGATTACCACTGGATTTTATTCCAGAATGCATTTTATCAGGATCATGTCTTCAGTCTCTGAACGCACTGAAGTTCCTTGGGGAAGGCTCTCCACTACCTGCGCTGCATACCAGAGCAGCCACACTGAGCTGTGACTACCCACAGCAAAGGTGCTCTCAAGTAAAGACCACAGAGATGCAACACTAAGCACCACAGGAGAAAAAAAAAAAAAAAAAAGAGAGATCTATTTTCTGCTTATGATTCAGGACTAGGAGATAGCGGGTGACACACTGCGAGTGCTCTGGGACTGTGTCACCAGCTCTGCTTAGTATCTTGCATCTCCAGCAGGGATCATTTCTGGCAGCAAATTAGGGTTTTTCTCTTTGAGCTCTGCTACCGAACAAGTGCAACATCAGTGGGAGGGCTGGTGAACCGTGGTGAACCTTTAATTGATAAACCAGATCAGAATGGAAGTCACATGGTAGCTCTGAGCTGATGTACGGCCATAGTTTGCAGACTGTGGGAAACCTTTCCTGAATGGAGAGGAGGATCAAAGGTGTTAGAGGTTAATGGGAGTTACCAGAGTACCTGCTTACTGAAATGACATTACACAAATGCAATTAACCATCTCAGCGTACTATTTTTAATGTAATGAGCTCATTGGGAGATTTTGCTTGTTTGTTTGGAGATGCATAGAAGCGTCTGCAGTGCCAGTAAAATGGAGAGTTTCTTCTCCCTCACCCCTTCTCATTTGGTAGTATGGGTTTCAACAGTGTTGCCAGTGAAAGCCAGAGGCAAAAGCAGCCCTTCCCTTCAGAAGAGAAATGGCATTTAAGATTCAACTGACTGTGTCCTTTTGGATGAGCACTGCCAGTTTAAAAATCTGAGGACTTGTCCAGCAAAAAAAGGATGTATTGTCAAYGAACAGAAAACGCTACTGAAAACCTTCTTCTGAGAAAAAGTGACATGCTACTTGTTTCTGGTTCTAGTTTCTGTTTCTTAAAATTGGTACTCCTGTTATCTTAGTAAGCAGAGAAAACTATCTGTAAACCTCTGAATGAGCAGGAAGGAGGGTATCATGGGTAAAGCCCTGGGGCTTAGCAGATATGGGTTCAGTTCCCAGCTATACCACAGCTTTCCTGTATGTCTTTTAGATACTTTTTTTAAATACTGCAATGAATAGCTTGAGCAAGGTTTGTACACGTTGTGTGTGCTTTGGCTCCCAGTGATTGCTTATTAATTTTATACCCTTTCTCTCACTCTTTGCATGCTTTGCCTGCTCATTAATATGAGCACCCTAGGGAAGAGACTCTGCAGCAATGCTGGTTGGAACTCCGGTTAACTAACACACACAGCAAGTAGCAATAACAGCTTTGGTTATTTACWGCAAATATTTAGTTTTCGGAAGGGATCTGTCTGCCTCTGCTTTGCATTATAAACAAGAGCTACTAACACTCTGGCCCTTGTGCACTGCCAGACCAACTTTTTTTCTTTTTAAACTGTCTCCTTTGCTGAATTAAATAGCAAAATGAAACAGAAATGGCTTATGCTTGTACAGCCCCAAGCACAGTGGGATTCTGTTTCATGACTGGGATATGAGGTACCTCCTAACGTAAGCCTGCAAAAATTAATTTCACTTTATCCACTCTCCTTATATTTAGAAGTATCGGAGTTGCCATCCTGAGTTAGACTCATGCTACAGCTTGTCCAACAACATATCTCAAACCAGAAAGTAGCAGTTGCTTCAAGAAAAAAGCAGCAATTCACTAAGTGGTTAGACTCAGCCTTTCAGGGGCACAGCTTTCCAATCCAATCCATTAGCCAGAGTTGACTTGCAGGAAAAACAAAACAAAACAAAACAAAACAAACAAAAAAAAGTGTTAACTTGCAATTACTTTGAAAAGATTTTTTTTTTTTTTTTAATTAAATCTCTCTTCCTGAAGGGACAAGAAATACTCTGCAAAACTACTTTTCTCACTGCAGCTACTTGCAAAGCGTGCCTGGGTGTCTCACTCCTGCAAGCGTGTYGATCTGGGCAGACTGTTACAGCGCTGTGAAGCCCACTGAAAATGAATAGGGCTTTGTGAGAACGACTGCCACCCGTTTGCAGGGCCACAGATTAACTGACAGCACTGGGGAAAGAAAGCAGAGCTATCTGTACTGGAATCGACAACTGCACAACCTAACACAGTGGAAAAATACAAATTAAAAGATCTTCCCACCCAATCTCTTTCACCTCTCAGACATTACTCATAGTAATAAAAGAAAATACAGAKGAGCACAATTCTTCTTTTTCCTACTTCTTTCTTTCACCTACAAGTCTTCTTTGCTGCATAAGAGATTACACGGAAACAGAGAAGCACAGGTCCAAATTTACCTAAAGAGAATAATTAATTGATCCATGAAAAGTATAGAGAACTGTATAGAACTAACAGACTAGCAGAACTAACAAACTTTATACTTTTCTACTTGGAGCATTTTTTTCCTGTTTATAAATATTAAGAGTGTTCTTTCCTATTTGGCCAATATTGTTATCTTTGCTCCTTGATTTGTGAGCTGCATGCTCAGAAATTGACTGTGTGGAATGGAGACTCATTAGCATAGATTTTCTGTCCTCAAAATGTCTGCTTGTCATGTGAGTTAGTAAGTGCTAAAGCCAACTTTTTTTTCAGTTGCTCAGCTTCCATGCTTTTGATTTTTACTGCTGCCATTTTAGTAATACTCCAGACATTTTGAGGCAGACAAATTTGAAAAGCAGATAGACTAGCAAGCAAGCAAAGGAGTGTAATGGGAAACAAAGTTTGCCATTTTAAAAGAAACAAACAAACATGTCTTTAACACAGGCACCTCCCAGTCCCCCAACTCATAGGGAAAGGCAAATTCCAATGCATTTTAAACTTTCATATGTTCTCTTTCAAGGACAAACTGCATTCCTTTTATTAAAGGATACACGTACTTTGAGTTTCAAGGAAATATCTCACTTCTGTGAACTTTGGTAACTTTGGGGGAAGGGAGGCAACTCTTGCTTTACTTGCAACAACTCCTTTTCTTTATTTTACCGTGAACAGGACAGCTATGGCACTTTCACACAAGAGGAAACATGCAATCATTCTTTTCTCCTTTTTGCGTACAGAGGGACTGAAAGAGTTCTATGTCCCTTGGCAAATATAAAAATTGTATAACTTCAAAGTATGTGACTTCAAACACAAGTGAAGTAGCACTGAAAGAACAGATTAAACAAAGATGAAAAAAAGTAGTATCAGGAGCATGAAAATGGTGGCAAACACAGCATGAATAGTTGCTGTCTCCCATGCTAAGGGGGGAACATGGGAAGTGATGAAGGGACACCACAGGCAGGCTAAAACTCTCATGCCAGCATCAGGCCCAGGTTTAATGTCTCCTCTTTGATCTCTGCAACAGCACCAGGGCAGGAACACATGGCCAGCACAAATTCAGAAGTGCCTTTTTCACATGCTCTCTTTTCCATCTTTATTCTTAATTGCCTCTCTCTGGTACCCAGCTGCTGTAAGACTAATGGGCAGTGTGGAGCAAAAAGGCCTGAAGGGAAAAGGAAAGAAGATGAGGAACTTGGTGAGAGAGAGAGAGGCAGGTTCTGCCTAGGCCACACACAGTGGTGTCTAGCAGAGAAGACAGATCCAAAAGGCCCCATGGGAGTACAGGAGTAGAAGGCAATCACTGTAATCAGCAAATAAGAGCAAAACTAATGTGTGGAACATGGCATGTGCATTGGGCTTTATGCTGTGCTGCGTGGTGGCAACTTGGTTGTAACAGTGGCAAATACTGTGACTCATTTGAGCAAAATCAGCCCATTACAAATGACAAGTGTCCCAACTGCTTCCTGTCTCTATGGAAGATGACAGTGCTCTGGATTCATTTTTCAAAGCAAGCAGTATGCTTGCACACAAGCCTGAGGGTTTGCTGCAGAATCATATGAGAGAGGCTGAAAGACATGCCCAGGGCTGGGAAGTCCTGTTGCTGGGTGAGGAGCAGGACCTCTAACCAGGCCCGGCGGTGCACGTGGGGTAGGTAGGCTAAGAGCAGGTCGCAGAGCAGAACCTGTTTGGCAGCTCTGGTGGGGCCGGAGAGGAGAACATGACATAGGCTGTCAGTTGGCAGTCCTCTGAGCAACAAGGAGATGTATTTTCAGCTGTACTTCCTGAAACACTTTTGGCAAGACTAGCCAATAATTGCCACTGCCTTTTTTTTTTCCCCTTTCCTTTCTTTTTTGTAAAGCAGATTTTCTGGCATTATTTTTTCAGTTAATTAAATGCAGAAATTTCCAAAGAGCTTCTTATGGCTAATGGAGGTCTAAAACTTGCCTTGCAGTGGTATTAGCTTTCGTAATAGCAACGCCTCTCTGTGTCAACATGTCTCATTAAGTAATAATGACTTTCAGCTATTTGATTTTACTTATAAAGTTAGTAGGATTCAAGATTTCTTCTCTGTTCTTTAAAGAGGGCATTGTGCTAGTACTCAAACAGGCAGTGAATCATTCCCAGTTGAGCAAAAAAAATACGCAACAGTTTACGGTGGGATTCTTGTGTTGCAAAGTGCTGTTTTGTCATTAAAGCTTTTGGGGATTGAAATCCCTATGAATTTTCAAAAGAATTGGAGGCAGTGGACAAAACACTTGAAACCTTTGCAACAGTTCCCTTAACCCTGCCTCAGGTTTAGCGTCAGTGTATTCCAAGCAAACACATCGCCTCCATGCAGATTGCATTCRAGCAGGGGAAAACAGAAGCCCTTGACAAAGGAACCAGTGATCTAGAATGCAATACAGATGCAGCGTGCGCAGCCAAAACCCAAGCTACAACATGTTTTTCCAAACTCTGACAATTCTGATGTTCCCCATTTCTTTTTCCCCAGCAAGAACCAGGGACATTCCTAGAACTCAGGCATCGCTGGCTGCGTCAGGACAGCTGCTGAGGATGCCGGGACGCTGTTTGTAAACACTCAGCCATGTGCGTGCAGCCGCATGGGGAGTCATCGTCCTGACCTAAACATCTACCCACTTGGTAAGCTGGGGTATTATGGCAGTGGAACCAAATCCTTTTCCAGCATGATTTAACTTAAAGCAGCTCATGCCAGGACATTTGGGAGACACAGTTCAGGCTGTTCATGCATTATTAGAATGATGAGTAAACAAAAAGTTGTTTTAGTCATTGAAATGTAAATTTAAGCATAGTCCTCATTGACAGCCCATGTCAAGCAAAGAATGCAGAAATTACTGTCCTCTTTCAACATCTGAAAAATTACTTTTAATCTGCAAGTTCCACCTTACCCATCCGTGAACTCGTTGAAGGCAATATTCACATTCTGCAAACCCATGTGGCGTGAGTTTGAGGTTAGCAATAATAGTGTTGAACATGTGGAGGTATTTCAGGTTAAGTTGCATATTAATTAGGGAATTGCAAGGCTACCAAGCTGTACCTGTGGAAAGCACTTCCAAAGTACTTCTTGGCTACCTAGTTATTCTTGGTTATCATGGCTATATACCTTCTTGCCTGCTCACTTCTTTGCTACCATACGCAAGTGGAGCACAAACATTTTTTTCCAAACACAACATGCTTTTCATAAAATCAATTTCCCTTTTCTAATATATAGAATTTTTTCCTCACAATGAAAACAATGGTGCTCTCATGCAAGACTAGAGAGGCTCTTTCACTGGGTGGTCTCGATAGCTATGGTCAGAAAGCTTTTCCAGTAAGTGGAGGGGGCAGGACAACAGTGTGCAAGTCTGTGAAAGCACTAACTTGCACCTCCACACAAATTTTACTTGCTTTACCATTCAAACACATCTCTGCTGAAACACACCTTTTATATACAAGGTACACTGAGAAATTGTCTAAAAGGAAGGGGTGCGTTTGTTTAGGATTAAGATGCTGAGCTTTCCTTTCTGAATGGAGTTGAATTTAGGACAATTCCTCCGCACACCACAATAGAAAGGCTGCATTTATTTATTTTTTTTTTACAAGTGAAAAACAACACACTAAGAATTAGGTCAAACTGAAGCCTCAGTCCTGCAAACCTTTATCTGCAAGACTAATCCTACTGGGGTTCTAACCTCCCAGCATAGGCACCTTGGAAATAGTAGCTTTCTGTAGTTTACTATACCATAACAATAATCCAGACTCGCAATCTTTACCTCCACAGAAAGCTCATTTTAAAGGAGAACCTGAATTTTGTTCAGGTTGCTAAGACGATTCAGCCTTCTAGAAGGTATTTGACAAGAGATAAACAAGCTCCCTTTGGAAAGGTAAACAGCAAGTGCAATAACATCCAAATCTTCAAGGCTTTTAATTGTTAAAGTGTTTTAAACATAGTAGGTTTCTTTAAATTGCTCCCAGTTTTAAAATTCTGAATTATAAACAACAAGTAGGGCTGTCTTTATGATCCCCTTATAAGGTCGGGCATTTTTTCCCTTCTTTTCAAAACCTGTAAAAGATATGTGAATGAAATTTAGTTGTTTCTCCTGTTTCTGAAGCCTTAGTTTTTCTCCACCTTCCTTCTGTTACCTGCTTCCTACATAATGCAAGACACATTTCCAGTATTTTAGCAGCCTTTTTGGGTTACTCGGTCGTCAGCTGTCCTTGGGATTAGTCCAGCTGCTGTTGGAAGTTTACAGCTTTATTCCTTGACCCTCCCTCGCTCTGCTGAGTAATTCCTTGGGATTTTTTCTCTTTTATTCCTGCTCTAAAGGCAGTCAGAAGTGACTTCTTTTAAATGGATGACTGAGAATGTGATTACTCATGGTACTTTCCATTCTAACATTTTATTACCTAGGATATTGGGACAAGCTACATAAATTGAAGATACAACCAGTAATTATCTGAAAACATTGCAGCTTAAACTACAGCAACTTGTTACTAGTTACTTGTTCAGTGCTCAAAAGGTTTTTTTTTCCTGCAGAATTTCATTAAATGAGTAGGAAGACATTCACTGCTATAAGGAGTATGGGATCGGAATAACGCTACAAGTATGATTGATTCACGTAATTCCCTTTTTGGCTCACAGCCATGATGCAGTCATATGCTTTATCTCTGCTCAGAGTACAGCCTTCCCCCCCCCCCCCCTTTTAAATGAATCATAGTACATCCCACTCCATTTCAGAACCAGCACATTGCCTTTCAAAATGATGTCACAACACTTACTGCTGCTGGCCGACTGCCTTAATAGCAATCAAGGAGCTGGACTAAATAAATATGGTATATTATTTGGCAAAATCATTTCTGGTTGTGTTCTGTAGCACAGTTTCCAAGATAACCACCAACTCTACTTGAAACTTGGCAACTTTGTTCTGCCACTTTTGGGCTCCAGTTGTGAAGCTGGCTTACAGATGCTACTACAACGCCTTCGACTACTTTGTGGCAGTCAAATGAGAGCAGTAAAAAGGTTACTGTGATGAGCCAAAATTTGACAGCTTATCCAAAGTTCTTCCTTGAGAAGTGGGCAATTTAAACAAATCTTGTCTAACTCCTGTAGGAGGGGAAAATAAAAAAAAAATAATAATAAAAAAAAAAGGACAGTTTGCCCCACTTGGGGCAAAACAGAGTAACTGACTAAGCGCACTGTGAGAAAGCCACTCCGCTGCCATTTATATATATTTTTTTTGTAAATTGCTTGCAAGAAGGCATTTCTTGTCATCCCCAACAGTGTTGGTAGCATCAGTTCAACTCAGACTTCATGTTTTGCCACACCTGAGCTCTAGATTTCTTTCAAAACATGGCTGTAGCATTTTTAGGGCCCTTGGGCTCTGACTGTCATTTAAAGGAACTGTACTGGGAGGTAGAGTCTCAGAGGCATCAGAAATGCCTGCAGGAAAGGAGGGCATATGATCCCTTCCACTTCTGGCAGCCGAAACCCCAGTTCCAAGAGTGATTATCAAGTCTCCTGATTCTGCGTGCAGAAACCAAAACATTTATAAGCTCCTATTCCCATTCCCCGATGTGGCCAACAAGAGACCTTGGAAATCTGTCYGTCATAATAACTCCTCAGCAGGCCCACATTTCTCATTCTTTAAGCAATGTTGACATACTAAAGTATAGGACCATGGGCACTATATCAAAACAATACCAGCTTCCCTGGCTAAGGGCCAGGAAGCACCAGACTGCCAAAGTCCTAGTTAAAAGCTTTACTAGGAACAGCAATAGTTGGGCAAATTTGTGAGCTTAAGGGTCATCTTCTCAACCTTTTCTTCTTTGAATATMTATTATTTAATAGTTCTGAAGCTGTCCAGGAATCATTCACAATGTGGATGCCACCACTTCCCAAAGCAAACCAGCCATTTCCACTGAAAAGTGATTTTTGTGTTCTTCATTGTGAAGTGTGAATAGCAGCCTAATTCCCCCACCTAGTCACCCTGCACTGTTATTTCTCAGTCTCTACTCTCCTTTTCTACCTGAAACCCTAGCTGCTGGATTAAGTGTTTTAAGACTTCACTGTCAGGGTCCACGCTACTATGCTTTCTGTGACATTAAGAAAGAGAGACAAAGTATTGCCCAGCAGTGATTTATTTACAGTGGTTTCATCCTTTTTTTTTTTTTCTCCTCCCAGGAAAAGAAATCCAAGATGCGCACATTCCTTCAGATGTTAACATCACCAGATCTGGTACACCAGAAGTTTTTGCCTTGCTTGGTTCACCAATACTTTCAGGACACAATGAACTTAAACAGAATGGAAAAACAAAGTCCAGTTTACGAGCAGGTAAGAAATACACAAAACCATCTCAGAGGTAACAAAACAGTATCAATGTTTTGCCCTGACACTTGAGTCTTTTGAATATCAGATATTTAGTAACTAAGAACAGAAGCCGGGGTGGGGAGGGTTGAAGGGAGCTTTGAAAGACAGTAGCAACCAGTGGCATGCGTTTGGGAGAGAAAGAGCTGAAAGAAACAATGTTTCTGCATGAGGCTCTAATAAAAACTGCTCGGTGGCCATGATTAGTCACAGACCTTTAGCAAAGCAATATACAAACGGCAAACTATATATAAGGTGTATAGTCTTACCTTTATTTGGTGAGGTGAAAGAGAAAAACAATATCCAAGGAGGAAAGCACTTTTGGAAAACGCGAGGATAGCAGAAGGGCAAGCAGACCCAAGCACTCACCAAAGAAACGTGCTCATCCTCTGCGGCTATCGAGGAAGGAGCTAACACGCTCATCACACACCCGTTAGGGGAATTTGTCCAACTCCCCAAAGATAAGAGCGGGAATGATTTATAATGCGGGGGCAGCCCGCCCCGCCGAGGGCACCTCCTAAAGGGCCGGCGCGCGCCCCGCGGTGCCGTTTCCTGCCGCTCCTAACGGGCCGGGCCGGGCCGGGCCGGGCTCCCCGCGCGCTCGCATCGCGCGCGGCTCTCGCGCACTCGCATCTGGGCGCTGCGGAGAAAGCGCCGCGCGGCTCCGCGCGCCGCCGCGCTCGCCCCCCGCCGCACTAAGTCAACCTGCCATTAACATGCAAATGCGATGGCCTCATTAACGCCAAACAACACCCGCTGACCTGCTTTCACTGCGGGCAACGCCGGCCCGCGCTACTGAATTCCACATGGGGGAAAAAAAGAAAAAAAAAAAAAAAAAAAAAAGGGGTGTTGGGGGCGCGGAATAGCCCCGTGCCCCCCGGCCCGTCGCGGGGAGCAGAGCCCGCGCGGAGCCCCGCGCCCTCCGCCTCGCGTGCCGAGAGGGAAGGGAGGAATAATAATAATAATCACGTAGCAAAGCGGGAGGATCCGCTCAATTTCCACGACTCGGGGAAAAAAAAATGCCGCTGGCAAGGGGGAAAAAAAAAAAGAAAGAAAAAAACAAAGCACCCCCCCCCCCGCCGCGATTAATAAAGGGAGCCCCCGCCTGCAACGGCGATATTTTGGGGACGAAGAGGGGGGCACGCACCGAGCCCCCCGCCTCTCCCCGCAGCCACATCGTGCCCGCGGCAGCATTTGGGCGTGTGAAGCCGAAAACGGGATGAGGGAAGTGTTGGAAATAACGTCCCTCGCGCCGTCCCCGCTCCCCAGAGCCCCGCCGCGCGCTTCCCCCTCGCCCCCCGCGCCGGGTTTCGCCTCTCCCGCGGCCGCCTCGCCCCGTCCCGTCCCGTGCTCCCGCGGGCAGCGCCCGCCTTTGTGTCCGCCGGCCCGGGGAGCGGCACAAAGCCGGCGCCGGGGGCGGCCGTTGGCCCCTGGGGAGGGGGGCGCGGGAGGAGGGGCGCGACCGTTGGCCGCTACGGAGGGGCGCCCCCCCTCTGTCAGTCAGCCATGTTGGGGCGCCGCGGCGCGGCCCCCGCCGGGGAGCCGCGGATGCGGGAAAAGGGGGAGCGCATTTTTGGGGGCCGAGAACAGGGGGCTGGGGAGAGCGATGGGGCGCGCGSCGCCGCGCTCTGACCTCTGCCGCGTCCCTCAGCCGGGCCGACATCCAGCTCGCACCGCCGGGCGCCGCGCTCCCCGCTCCTACAGGGCCGCCATCTTGCTTCCTTCTGCTCCTTGACGAAAGCGGCCGGGCCCCCGCATCAGGCTGCACGCGGCGCCGTGACGTCGCCGCCGGGCACGCCCCGCGCGGGCCACGCCCCGGCCACGCCCCGCCCCGCCCTGCGCGCGTGCCCCCCGCCGCGCGCGCGGCGCCCCCTCCCCCCGCGCGGCGGTTTCCGCGCGGCGCGACCGTTACCCGGGGGCTCCCGCCCGCCGCCCCGCAGCGCGCGCGGGCCCGCAGCGGCTCCCGGTGAGGAAACGCGGCCGCGCGGCTCTCGCCCCGGCTCTGCCCCGCGCGCGGGCAGCGCGGGGAAGGGCCCTTTGGAGGTCGCGGCCTCAGGAGGCCGTTCGGGGAGGAGGAGGCCCCGAGGCCGGTGTCCGCGCCAGGGCGGAGCGGAGGCTGCGGCGCCGTGCCCGCATCTGCGGCTGTAACCTGGCGGCGGGATGAGGCGTGCGGCTGCACCTGAGCCCCGAGAGCCGCAGACGGGGCCAGCGCCTCTCCTTAGCACCCTCCTGTGCCACCCTTCCCGCCCTTCTGCTGCAGGGATGGATTCTGCCCTTCCCGGGGGACACAAAGCCAGGAACATGCCCTGATCCGGGAGCGCTTTCCCAGTGCCGGGCGCCTGAGAGAAGGGGGAGCTGCCCCGTGTGCACCGGCAGGACGTGACCGTTGCCCAATGCATCGCGCCGGGCGCCTCCAYGGCAGTGCCACCGTCCCCACGCCCCCGCAGCGCTCCCAGTCTCTGCCTTCCTTGGGAGCCGCTCCTGGCATGGCCTGCGCGTCGCCCAGCACCGCGTCGCCCTCGCCGGCCGCCCTGGCTGCGCGGGCGCTGAGGAGCTGCAGGAACAGGCGGAGATGGGCAAGGGAGCAAGGAGGTTTCCCTGGGAGTTTCCTTGGGCGGGGGTTTCGGGTGTGTGTATGTATATGCATCAGCAGTGTTGGCGCTGAGTGCGAGCTCCGGCCGACATAGCGCTGCTCCCYGGGCCTTCCTTCTCCTCTGCACCAGAAGCAGGCGGAACGAGAAAGGCATTTCACGTTATTTCCACGTTATGTCCAGGGCTCCACAGGGCTCRTCCACAGGGCTCGTCCTGTCCTGCGTCTCCAAACTTCACTTCTGGTCAGCTACAAAGAGGAGGGAAAGCGCAAAGGGCTGCGATCCCGAAGGCGCTTTTCCTGGAGAGATGCTCCCAGGAAGGTGCCTGGGCTTGCCCGGAGCGCTCGCCTCGTGCRGCGGCATTTTCAGCTGTGGTGGCGCTAGACGGGCTGCGGGTGCGTGCCACCGGCGAGAGCTAACAGCAATSCGCGGCTGCCGCTAACAGCAATCCCGGGTAAGTCAGCCCAGGTTGCTTTGTAGGGATGTCTGTCCCAGCAGGTACCGATGCAAGGGCAGGGCTGTGGATTTGAGGAGTTGGGTCGCTCTGTGCTGTTCACCTCTCCGCAGGGACGGGGAAGATCCTACTCTTTGCTGTGGAAAGCCGGCGCGACTTGCTGCTTTTGGTAACACGGCTGCTGATTTCCTGGAGGACTGTGATGTTCCCAGGTCCAGTGAAAGCCTTGCGAAGCTGGAAGCGTGGGAGGAGGCGGCACTCAGAGCGGCGGGAAGCTGGGCGGCCGTGTGATTCATGGAGAGCTTTGCCTTTTAATTTTTAATCACCATTTGTCTCTTTAACGAGCTCAGCGGGACTTGGCTGCCTTCCTCACTCCCAGTGCCGTCCGCGTGCGGAGCCTGAGCTGAGCGGCTGCTCCCGCCGCGGCGGGAATCCTGCAGCCTCCGGCACGCGGGGCCGGCTCGCGCTTCCTCATTCCCTAGAGGCTGGCACGGCCCTGTTGGGGGAAAAGCTGTTGGGTTCCTTGTTCCCATAGCCCATCAGGCATCCCGACGGAGCACACAAGACCTCCGTGCGCCAGCAGCCCTGCCTGCAGCCGGCAGCACTCGCAGCCTCCCCATCCCATCCCATCCCATCCCATCCCATCCCATCCCTATGCCGGGTACTTGGGGCCGGGCTGACGCCGGCCCTGTGTTAAAGACGTCCGACGGGGACACCGCTTGGGCTTTGCAGCTAGAGCTTTGGAGCTGACAAAAAATGGAGAGGGAGGAGGAAAGGGAAACCCCTGAGCACCTTGGGCGGCTGGGGCAATCCAGCTGGGGCGATTCCCTCCGCCCGGAGAGCCCCGAGGCGCGCAGAGAAGCGGCGGCTGGAGGCGCGAAGCCCGTCTGGCTGCGGCTGCCCGCTCTGCAGCGCCTTTCCCTGCTGCCTGGGAAAAAGGCAGCGGGGGAGCTCTGCACCGCAGTGGCTTCCCAGTGTTCCCGAGGGAACAGGGGTGCCGCGCGGGATAGGCCGGCCTCGCCAGGACAGGCAGGGGCTCTCCGAGAACGCTGGTTTTCTGCATCTGCAGAGAACTCGGCTCCATGTTTTCATCTGCAGAGAACTCGGCTGCTCCATGTTTTCAAGGCATCTCAAATTAGGCATCTGCTTTTGCATCCAGCTCCCCTTTGCCTTGCTTTCCTATTCTTAAATAAGAGCACTAATGCCCTTATCAGTGGAGGGATTTAGTGAAGATAAACAGATTTGCTTTTAATTCCTTCAGAAATCATGCCAGAAGTACAGAAAATAAACAGGAAGTATTTGGAGTCTCAGCATCCGAGCACAATTGCAGCCTAACGGGCACCACAGAGGCTCAGAGGGATGCACGACACATTGGAAATGTGGCTATGCAGCCTGTTTGGGGTGACGAAGCTAGTCTGCAGCTAGTCTCAGCAAAGGGGGATTCTTCATCTGAAATTTGGGAAGAGGCAGGAGGAAAATTTACAGCATAAATTTGGGGAGAAAAAACAGGGAGGAGGAGAGAGGTGCAACCCACGTTTTGGGTGGTCAGCAAGGCAGCCTTAGGGAAGATGCTGCCACGATAGCCGAGGAGATGCCAAGGATCTCCCCTATCCCAGTGCCCACTGCAAACACTGGGCGCAGGGCSATCACTGGCAGCGTCCCCAGCCGGGGGCTGACTCTTGGTGGCAGCAAGACCTGCATTTCTGCTGGATGAGAAGGGAGCAGCYGGCTGGGAAGAGCTGCGAGTGCCGGGGAGAGAAAGGTTAATGACCTCAGTGCTCCCAAAACTGTAAACGAGGCCTGAAGATATCAGCCAAGGCGCAGGACAGGCTCTGCGCTTGGAAGTGAACCTAATGACCAAAGGAAAAGGTGTGTTTGGAGCTAGAGAAGGATCTGGAGAGAACGGTGGGTACTGTGCCCAAGCTAGCGATGTAGCGTTGTTAAAAGGCGAGTTGCCTTCTGCAGTGTATTTATCACCGGGATCTTTTTCAAGCAGTGGGAATTATTCTGTGTGTTTGGTGAAGCTTCAGATGGAGAAATACTTCCAGCTGGAGAGGCACGCTTTGAGTAATGTGTAGATGAGAGGGAGAGTTCAAAGACAATGAGCAGGAATGATAATTTAGAGCACATTTTTCCCCAGAGAAGGGAAAGAATTTGGGATTACTGAATCTGGACTTTGAAAGCCTAGGGGATCTGAGGACATGGGAAGTCAGCTCTTGTGTCTTAACTACAGCTGAAATGGGCTAATTGACTGCCCGTATGTGGAAATAAGACAATAAAAAGCTGCAGTAAGTGGGAGCAAGGTACATACAGGTACCATGCCAGGAAAGTAGCTCCTGGCTGTGCAGGTGGTCCAGCTCGGGAACCGGGTACCTGGAGAATCGCAGTGCTGGAGGCGGATGGGGCGAGCGGCTGCGAGGCCACGTGCCCCGCAGCAGTGTCCCTGCACATCCCCGCTGGGGAATGTACAGGGAATGGAACTCTCTTGGGAAGCATGTGGGAATGCTGGGACCTTCAAAGTGACGCCGGGAATGCAGCGCTCACTGCAACGGGGGGGCATGTCCAGTGGTGTTGACAAATCAGGAAGGATTCACGGGGGAGCTGCCCCTGTGCTCCGAGGTCCAGGAAACTTGTGTCCTTCGGGGGCATCCTTAAAAGTTCAAGCTATTTATTTTGAGAAGGCAGAGACTGAGATCACAGCCTGTAAGCTTTTTTTCCAAGTCTTAGGTTTTTAGATTGGATTTAGAATCTTCTTAGATTTTACATCTTAAATGTTCTTTGATTTGTGAAAATCTGAGAAGTTTGTTTCATTTTCCTGCCGCGCGCCCGTGCCAGCGCGGGCCCCGTTGGCCTGGGAGCGCAGGGAGTGCTGGCGTGTGCGAGCCCCGCGCCCCTGGAGTGCTGCTGGAGCGCTGCTGGAGTGCCGCGGTTCTCCAGGCTGCTCCGGAAGGGGCACCTGGAGCTGCAGCTTCCCAAGGCTGCTCTGGAGGGCGCAGTGCCGCGGGCCTGGGCGAAGGGGAGCTGGGCTGCTGGGGCCTGGGAGCTCTGCCCCACATCTACTGACGTCTGAGTGAGCCGAGGAGCATCTGCCCACGYCAACTGGGATTCTCCCTCGGCGAGGAGCAGGGGAGGCAATGGCGAGCGGAGCGGAACAGGAGCGAGTGCGCCGGSATTGCGGGATGGCCTGGCCCGATTCCCTCACGCTTGGCCCAGAGCCCTGCGGCGCAGCAGTGCTCCGGCCTCACAGGTTGTTGCTGTTTGGTTTTTCTAGGGCTTTTTAAATTTGTTTCTCTCATCTTTCTCACTTAACTTTCTCACTGCCAGTGGGTTTTGGAGCGCATCCTTGCAGGCAGCCAGGCCTCATTGCAGGGGAAGCCCTAGCTTGGGATTAGCAGATAGCCTCTCTTGCCTGAGGCCGGCGAGCAGCGGGGAGCGAACATGAACATGCCGATGCTCCTGCTGCCGGGCGCGACGGCGGAGCGGCCCCGTCCCCATGTGCTTCCCACCCAGAGGTGGGGAAGTACCGTGTGGCCGGCGGGCACGGAGGCTGTGCTGCCCCGGCAGGCACCCAGGGAGGGAAGTTAGCAGCACAGATTTAAAAAGGGAAAAAGGAAGCCCCAAATGCGCAGCATTTGGTCTGCAGAGCTGGTTGCCTGGTTTCTGTAAACAAATATATTTGGAGCGTGGCAGGTGCTGGGGCTCTCCCACCTGACTGCTGCCCCCGCTGCTACTCACACACACTGCGTGTGTGCAAAGCCCGGCACTTACTGCTGTGTTCGTCTCGCTCGTGTCAGCAAGAAAAGAGGAGCTCTGGCCGTGACCAGGGCGGGCAGGAGTGGCCCTGGAGACCCCGGAGGTGCAGGGGTGGCAGAGACAAAGCTTTCTCTGTGCTTTTGCCCTGGGTATTTCTGCTGATAAAATCTGAAATGGGAGCCGTAGTGTGGAAAGGAGTCACCTTCTGGAGCCGTTCCCGCTGCGCCTGGAGAGGGACAGGCGGCCAGCGGACACGAGAGGGCAGGTTGGGAAGGGCTGTTCTTGCACCCCAAAGGGGCCAAGTTGCACCTTTTGCTCAGGCCACTTGTTTTGTGATATCGAGACAGGGTCTCACGGTGCTCCTGGGGAAGGCCACCGAGCTTCTGTGAGGGAAGCTCCTCCAGCCTGGGAAGCTCCAGCCTGGAAAGCTCCTCCAGYGTGGGTGTGAGGAAGCTTCTCCTTCCACCCAAGGAAAAGCAGCCGTGGTGGCAGCAGACATGAAAGYGTCTGCCCTCCAAAGGGGGGGGCACCCTGCTTGTCTTCACACCGGTCAATACGTTGTTTTTTACTGGAGTGAGGTGCAGATATCCCATGGTGAGATGACCTCTCGAAACAGGACAGCCACTGCTGCCAGCAGCGAGGGCCTTATGGAGCCGGGTGCGGGATGGAATAAAACCCAGGGACACAATCCTCTTACAGGGAGCTTTAAGGATTTAAGGAAAACAAAAAAAAAAAAGAAGAAGAGAGAAAGAAAGAGAGTCAGCTGCCGTGGTTATTTGCCCCGCTTTCCTGGCGTCTGGGCTGCCTCTCTCCTATTGCTACCTCCTATTGCTTTGCAACAGCCTCTGTCCTTCAAGTTCCTGTTTTCACTACTTGCCAGTGCACAGACAGAAATCCTGCAGCTTAAAGGCGGCAGCAGGCAGTAAAACTAAGAGGTCACTCCYGTTTCCATGGGAGGACCCGATGGCCTCTCTGCCCTCGGGTCACAGAAGGTGAGATGTSGAGCTGGAAGGGGGCTCCCTGCCAGGTTTCCCCATTTAGTCCRTATCTCTGGGCTTTGGATGATAAGCAGAGGACACTGGGTGTGAGGCCCAGGGCTCCGGCCTSTGAGCCCCCGTGCTGGGGATACCTAGGAAGAAACACCAGGGCAGTTCCTAGGGCTGTTCTTAGGGCAGCTGCTCTTTGCAGTGTGGAGAGGGGAAGCTGGAAAGGAAAAAGGAAAAGCTGCAGAAAACTGCATGACTTTCCTGCAGGAAAGAAGCAAAAGACGACAGCATCCTGAAAAGAGGGAGCACAACTGCCTGCACCGTTGGAGCTGTGCTGTCCCCGTGCGGGCCACCACATGTATTTGTATGTGTGTGTGTGTGTGTGTGTGTGTATTTATGTGGATGTGTGTGTATGACCATGTTTTTGGCTGGAACAATTAGTCTGGCGATTTGTCATCTGGAACTGCCCTTAACCATTGTCTAACCTCAACACTCTCCCTTTCTCTGCTCCTTTGAATTCCTTTACCTTCCCAGTGGTGGCTGAGGTGGAAGCGGCTCATCCTGCGCTCTCCCTCTTGCTTTGGATCGCCTCTCGCTTCCTCTGGGGGAAGAGAAATCGGTCGGCGCTGCAGCTGAGGTCTCCGGCCGGGCTGCAGGTGCAGGAGGTCTCAGCCGTGTTCCTTGTCCTAGAGGGAAATTTTACTATTTGCAACATCTGTTTGGGGGGGAAAAAAGCCACTTCCACCACAAAAAGGGACCTGCCTCTGAGAAAGGAGGAGACTACAGAGAAGGTRAAACCTCTGTGCTGGCGCGGCTCCAGGAGCCCAGGACGTCCCYGTTAGCTGCAGGATGGCTTCACAAATAGCAGCTGAAGTGACGGATTGCCGAAGCAGAATCTGGGCGCAGGAGGGTGACTGGAAGTTGCTGGGGGCAGAGCGAGGTCTGGCACGAGCGAGCGGGAACAGCGAGGCGGCTTTTCCATGGGATGTATGCATGAGGGTGTCCGCGAGCACTATGTATATAACTATATAAACATAGGCAGGTGTGTATAGAGCTGTTCCTAGCTGGAGCCCGCGTGCCCCGTCCCCCTGCGTCACCGTGGGCCACTCCTGCCTGCGCGGGGTGCCCGGAGCAGCAGTTTCGCCCACAGGGCCGGTAGGGCTAGAGGTGCCCAGGCTGCCCACAGGGCCGGTAGGGCAGGAGCCGCCTCGGCACCGGGAGGAGCGGCGGCACCGCGGAGACCAGGCGGCCGCCTGCGCCCCGCGATGCCCCCACCGGGTCCTGCTGCGGCCGCCTGCCTCGCCATGGCAGCCGCTGCGGCCACTGGCACCACCGCAGCCGCCGCTGCGGCCACTGGCACCACCGCAGCCGCCGCTGCGGCCACTGGCACCACCGCATCCGCCGCTGTGGCCACTGGCACCACCGCAACCGCCGCTGCGGCCACTGGCACCACCACAGCCACCGCTGCGGCCACTGGCACCACCGCAGCCGCCGCTGTGGCCACTGGCACCACCGCAACCGCCGCTGCGGCCACTGGCACCACCGCAGCCGCCGCTGCAGCCACTGGCACCACCGCAGCCGCCGCTGCGGCCACTGGCACCACCGCA
>NW_020455988.1:2341682-2360270 GCF_003342845.1 Nothoprocta perdicaria
ACTGCCGCCGTCGCGGCTCCCAGCCGGAGCAGGTCGCAGGTGATTCATCCCGAGAAGCACTATGATTTTCCTCTGCAGGCTCAGGTCTGGTGCTGTTTTTTCCTTTTTAATCTCCGGATGATTCATGTGCTGGTGCTTCAAAAGCCTCGGTCCCCCAGGCTCGGTCTCCTGCAGCCGCCTCTGAGGCAGCCGAGGTGGAGCTGGCTCCCTCTCCGGCCATGCCAAAGGCTGCAGGAAGGCTGAGCGCGACGCCCATGGCTCCTCTTAGCCCTGGTGCGTCAGGGTGCTCTGCGGCGATTGCTGCAACCTACTCCTGGCCCACAAAACTGTTCTTCAAACGGCTCCTGAAGCGCTGGGCTGACGGTGGGGAATTTGGCTGGAGAAGTCTCATCCCTTGAGAAATGTCTCCCCTGAGCACCCCTTCATAGAGCTCCTCTGGAGTTGCAAAGCACATTTTACTTTAAAGAGTGCTGAAACGGCGCCTTCTCAGGCATTACTAGTAACGCTGGTTAAATATTGATGATCTTCTGCGGGCCGGCCAGCACGGTGGGGAGAAGGAACAGCTGGAGGTAACGCGAGTTGGGGGCACGAGGACTCCGAATGGGTTTTTTCCGAGCACCAGCTGGATGCAGCAATGGGAAGAGCAAACAGTTGTGAAATGAGCTCAGAGAGACTGAGGTTTTGAAGCTGGGGATGTTTCTCCAGAAAGAGAAGAAGAGCCAGAGGCTGCCGCAATAGCGACCGCAAGGGATGCGGGAAGGGGAAGTTCTCGCTGCCTTTGAGGGGAAGACGGGACAGTGCCTGGCACGGAATGAGGAACAGAAAGCGGCTGACGGGTGCGGAGGGAGGAGTGGGGGCCGCAGGGGCGAGAGCGGGGCCGTGGGAGGCCCGCGGGAGAGGGAAGGCGAGGGAGGGAGGGCAGGAGGGCGCCGGGGTTCTTGTGGCGGCCGAGCGGAATGGGGCGCGCGGGGAAGCGGAGCCGGGACGCAGGCGGAGCGGCCGGGGGGCAGCCCCGGTGCTGCGGCGCTTGGGCACCTCGAAAATAGAATCAGTTTCTTACTCCGAGTGCTTTCCTGGGCAGATGCGAGTTGTGTCCCTTCGGTGGTTAGTTCTGCGCTGAGGCGGGAGCCCCCTTTTCCCCTCCGACAGCCGGCGTGCGGCGAAGCGCCCACCGTTCTCACTGGCTGCGTGTGCAGCCTGCGAGGGTGAGATCCGCTGTAATTGATGCTAATTATTTATTACGTGGTCGAATGAGCAAGAAATGCACCTGCAAAATCAGAAAAAAATGTATATATATATATGTGAAAATGGAGTCGTCGGTTATGTGCTCAGATGCACGTTTATCTGAGCAAGCATAAACTYAGCATTTTAAAATAGGGCTGCTTACAATTAAAGTGAAAAAAAACGAAGAGCTGTGAGAAGAAAGCACTTCCTAAAATACTCCTTCCTGCGTATTGGAAAAACAAGCAAACAAAAAAWGCAAGGCTAGCAAAAATAGAAGTTTAAGGAAATAAAGTAATAAACTGCATAAACTATATATATAATATAAAAACTGCACGTATACGCGGTGGAGCGCGACAGCCCTGCTCCCTCTTCCTGCCCTTCCTGCCCTTTGCGTGTTTGGTGGAGCCGGAGTTGGGGCTGCTGGAGGGACACACAGGGAGGTCGTTCCTGATTTCCCTCCTCCAAGCAGTCCTTGTTTCCTCTGTCTGCTCCGTGCCGGCTGTCACCTCTACCTCTTCCTCCTTTGCCACTCTGGAGCAGGGAATATTTCTCCCTTCCATCCATGAGATTTCGTTGGGCTCTGCAGCCTGACCTGTTTGCGCCTCCGGGGATGGAAAACATGACGGAGACGTCCGACAGCTGGAGCGCCGGAGCAGCTGCCGGGGGCGCGTGCGCTTGCCGCTCTCCCTCAGGAAGGGTCTCGTACGGACCCATCCCCTTGAGGGTCTTGGGCTCCGGGGGCTCCGCTGTGGGCTACAGATGCCATGGGGAGGTGGCCTTGCCCCTCCCATTCAACATCCTGATTTTACATGGTTTTGATGAAACCTTTTTAGGTTTTATTGAAAAGTCAGGTTTTGAAAATGCTTTTCAAAAGCAAGTGCTTAGTGGAATATTTAATTCTGTCCTAAAAAGCTGTTCTTGTTGTTCGACAATGTTACTGATCCTTGTGTGAAGGCTTGCATGTGTTGAAATCTTTCCCCTGAAAAATAGGTGAGAGGAGGAGAGTGGACAGAGCTGTGGACCTTTCTCCAAGGGAAAGTAAGATAATTTGCTGTTGGTACACATCAGTGCCAACTTTTCCATCACCTCTGGGCAGGCGGAAAGGAAGGAAAAAGGGATTGATCCTTTGGAAAGGGATAAAAAAGGACATTCTATTCTTCAGAAAGGGATAATCATCTGAATGCTTCCTGACTTCTACCCTTACGCAGAGGGCTCTAAAACTAGTGCTGTGTATTGCACCAGAAGGCATATTGGAGGCCTTGCAAATATGTAACAGCAGAACTCGAGTCTCCGTAAGGAAACGGCAGCGCTGATTTGGGATTCATGGAGTGTTTCATCCAGCCACAGGCATCAGGTCGACCTCCGGGAAGTGGCTAGATGAAAGAATGAAAAGCAGTTTGTGATTTTTATTAAATTAGAAATAATCAGTTAAGCCAACAGCAGTTCCAAAGAGCCAGCAGACCTTTTCCAGTAATTGATTTTTGCGGGAGCTWGGTGCTCTTGCATGGTGCTATTTTTTTTTTCTTTTCTCTAGTGACTCCGTGCCCCGAGGATTCGCTAACTCCTCCGGCAGTTCCGCACGCCGAACGGCGGCTTCCCGCCTGCGCCGTGCGGGGAGCTGCCCCTGCTCCGTGTGGGCGCTCGGCCCCGCGCCGCGCGCGTGGGAGGCCCGCGGCCCCGCTGTTCTCAGGAGGAAGCTGCAGGCTCGAGGGCAGGCTGCRGGGACGGGCCCTCGTGGCCCCCGGCCAAGGGCAAATGATTACAAACTAGCAGGGGCACCTGCTTCCCTCGGCTTCTTGTAAACCGCGTAATTATCCCGCGGCTTTGATGCCGCCTCGTCGCTGCAGTGTTGGCTTGTCAAGTTGGCAGGACCCCATGTGGTCTTAGCAACAGGAAGTTTCTTCTGTGAATGCTTAAAACTTTAATAATTATTTATTGAATGGGTAGGATGAGAGCCAGGACATAACAGAAATGCGAGGAGTTTCCCAGGAGACCTTCCAAGCCCTTTGAGACATGAGCAAGTCCTGCTGTAGAGTTATTAAAAGAAAGAGAGGGAGGGAAAAAAATCTCTAAAGAGCTTGTGGCTATTTTTCTTGTTCTCTTTCCCTCCCTCATTTACCTGGCCAAATCTCTTCGATCTGCCTTTATTTAGTAAAGTTAAGGAAACCATTTTCCTCTGTAAACCGAATCCTTCCTGAATGATCGTGGTGGAACTGATAGAAGAGCAGAATACAAATCATGGCACCACATTTATTCCCAACAAAGGGAGCTGTTGCTGCTAGTCCTGAGACTAACAGATAAGTCCAGTAATTATAGATAAGTGCTTTTGTTTGATCTGTATAACAATTTTTGCATTTTCGGGTAATTTCCCTTAGGCAAGTACAAGCAGGTAGAAAAAAGTTCTCATACAGGCTCTATTCTAATTTACTTTCAATTGACTTCTGGATGAGCAAACAAACAGCTTTCCTTTTTTTTTTTCATTTATAAAACTAAACTTTTTCCCTGAGACCTTGTGTGAGCTGAAGTTATGATTAGTTTTTAATTTTATACTTTCTGATCTCCAAAAAAATCAGCCAATTCAATAAAATCCCCCACTGAGTCATTATTGATTCTCCCCAAGTAAAGATTCTCCCCGGGTGCAGTTGTGGTCTGTGCCGAGTTGCGCTCCCGGGGTCAGTGCCTGGAAGAGGAAGGGGCCGTCCCATCCCATCCCATCCCATCCCATCCCATCCCATCCCATCCCATCCCATCCCATCCCATGGGCCGGAGAGTGCAGCGCACGTGCTCATGAGCCCCGCGTAGCCACCTGCCTGCTTGGAGAACGCGGCCGCCGTCTCGACGTGCCCCGACGTGGTGGGAGGTGGGCCAGAAACCTCAAACCCAGGCGCGATAGTTTCCCTCTTTGTCCTCGCTGATGCTGATCTTCCACTGATGGCTTTGGCTGTCACTGGGTGCATCTAACCCTGCTGGGCTAATTCCCACTAGACTTTCCTTGTTTTTTTTCTTTCCTGGACAGTGTCTAGACCAGACAAATGGAGAATGACATGTCTTCTGCTTCGGACCAAAGAACAGCTCCCGGAATAGTGCTTGGCAGTGCGATAGTGCCTGGCAGGGAGGGAGCACTGCTGCTTAATTGTGGGYCGTGTTGGTGTCAGCAAGGTGTAGAGAGCGAGTGCCTAATAAGTATTTGACACAGTTCATTATCAGTCATGGTAGATTAAATAACAAGACATACATTAACTCATTTAATAATTAGCTACTATCATCTCAACTTGATAAAAGAGTACTATTAAGTAAGTCTGACAGTGCATTAATACAGTCTTTAATTTTTAACACGGGAGATTAAGATAAAGCAACTGCGGAGGACTGTGTGGAGGACCCTTTCCCTGCTCTCTCGGGCTAAACCTCTCGTTGCCAGGAGCCCCCTGCTTCCCTGCCCGTCCCCGCGGCCTTTCCGGCATCAGTGGCAGGAGCTGCTGCCGGAGCCGAGTCCGGCTCCTCTTCAGGGCCCTTGCAAAGCTGCCACTTCAGGGCGCAAGTTTAGTTCAACAAGATGGGTTTAAGTTTCTTCCGGGAAGAGTTGTTGGGAGATGAGTCTCCAGTCAGTAAATAGATATTAATTAAGCTTATTATTAATTTTTGCTATTTATTTTTGTGCTGACATGCAAGATTACATGGCCACACTATAGAGGAATTGCTGATGTCTGTATGGAAGGAGCTTAAACATTTCTGTATCGGTATGTTCCTCGCTAGATCTTGCRGTAATACCAGTGCTAAATACTGGGAAAATGATGGCTCAGGAAAAAAACCAAAACAAAACAAAAAAAAACTTAGCTTAAAATCCTAAGGAAAAAAAGAGAATACTTTTATTTTAGTTCCTATTAATCTCTTGCATCTTTAGACTAGTTAAGTTTGCAGTGCTATTACTTGACTTAAGGGCCAGTACTTTAAGAAGAGCCAATATGACAAAATACTCGCTAAAATCACGGCTGTGGGGAGGCTGCTGCAGCAGCTCAAAGCAGCTGCTTCCAGCCGAACCAGTGGATGGGAGCAGGTAGATTTATTCTGAAGTGAAAAAAAAAAAGGGAGAAATGGCCATTAGCAGCGTTCACGCAATCAAGTGGGCTCTTGATGGGAGGTGCTAATTGTTATTAATTAGACAACTTACAGATTATATGATTAGTATTGACCCACGATATTCAAACAGTAAATTACTTATAGAGTGGGCAAGACGGGAAATAAACTAAGTTAATAAATCAAAATTAATGAAATTAATGGACTTCTGGAACAATTACACTCATTAGGGGAGCAACAGTCGCTTTAAATATGTAGAGGCAAGTCCGTTAAGCTTAATAGCAGTGGTGCACAGGGACAGGAGACCCTACTCCCAGGTTCTGATCCACACAAGGGGTTGAGGGCAGCTCTGGGATGGGGCTGGCCCTGCCCCATAGCGGAGCARTAAGCAGGAAAGCTGAGGATCTGCCGCCCTTCTGTGCCTGGGAGCGACACCTCCTTCTSTGACGGGAGGCAGGTTTAATCAACAGGAACCAGAGCTGGAGGGCAGGAACAGATAAGCAAAGAAATTAATCCCAGAGTCGTCGTAATTAAGAACATCTGGGTGATGTCAGCCTGCCTGAGAGGTCACTTTCCTGGGGAGGTGGTGAGTGCTCCTAAAACCCTCTTGCTAATTGGCAGCATCCAGCCTTTGCAGTAGGTGTCACGTGGTTTCTCTGTGTGTTTATATATATGTATGTATGTATGTTTGGTGATATTTATGGGCTTCAGTGTTCACACAAACACAGCTTTTCTCCCTTTTTTTTTTTATTTCCTTTTAATGCTGGAGGAGCAGCGGCACTTAGGAATTTATAAGAAAAAATTGGTGGCCAGACACTGCAGCAGATGGRAGGATTAGGAGATTCCTCTCTGCGTCGGCTTGCACGACTTGCCACGGCTGCCCGGCAGCCTCGGSCTCGCGTGGCGTCCTTGCTGGCGCTCTGCTCCGCGTGCTGCGTTCTGCTCTGCTCCGTGTGCTCCGCGTGCGACTCCGCTCCGCGTGCTCCGCTCCGCTCCATGTGCTGTGCTCCGCTCCGCGTGCTCCACATGCGGCTGTGCTCCGCATGCAGCTGTGCTCCGCTCTGCTCCATGTGCTGTGCTCTGCTCCGCATGCTGTTCTCTGCTCCACTCCATGTGCTCCGCATGTGCTGTGCTCCGCTCCGCGTGCTCCACATGTGGCTGTGCTCCGCATGCGGCTGTGCTCCGCTCTGCTCCATGTGCTGCACTCTGCCCCGTGTGCTGTGCTCTGCTCCGCTCTGCTCGGTGTGCTGTGCTCTGCTTGCGTGCTGCACTCGGCTCTGCTCTGTGTGCTCCGYGTGCTCTGCGTGCTCCAYGTGCTGTGCTCTGCTCCGCGAGCTGCGCTCCGTGCGCGGCTCCTGCTGCCTGCGGCGGGAAGCTGCTTGGTGGGAGCGCTGCTGCTGCTCCCTCCCAGCTCCTTGTGCCGGGGACAGGCTGCGCTTGGAGCGCTGGACGAGGCACAGGTGCTTGCAGCAGCAGGGAGGTTGTTACCCCAGGAGTACTGGGGTTGTTACCCCAGGAGTACTGCATATCCCTGTCGCTGTATCCCTATAGCTATATCCCTGTATCCCCCATAGGCACACAGGACCCTGTGTCTTGCCACAAAATTAGGCCAGAGCATGAAAATTCACAGGACTTTTTCCCTTCCCAAAGGTCAGTGAGGCTTTTTGATGAACAGCTAATGCCCTTAATGCTGAGAGGTTGTTTTATTCTTCGTTGCTGCAAGTTTAATTGCTGGCAAATGGAGATTTTCATCGTGYGTAGGTTTGGTGACTCTACATTGCCCCTGTCAATAGTGGGACTTAGCAGCATATTGGCTTGTTTTACACTCTGAGCCAGAGTCGTCCTCATTAATGTTAATTTGAAGCTGTCAAATAAAAAGGAGCTCGGGTCTTTCTAAGATGCTCTGCTTGTTATTTTACAGGGTTTGATGTGGGGGAACAGAGGCTTCAATGGCAACTTGCCACCACTGGAAAGACGGGTATGAAAGGAGGCAGGAAGGGTCACTGTGGATTATTATAAGGCACATTTCACACTAAAACATCGCCAACATCTCCACGAATGGACCAGCGCAGGAAATTTTAGCCGTGCCAGAATTAACCTGCTTGGTATTGCTTGAATGTTTTATCAGACTGACCTGATCTGTGCGTTAGGGCATTTGTAACCTAGCTGTCGTCGTGGTGTCTGCGTGTGCTAAAAAATGCTGCGAAGCCCCGCGAGTGCTTTGTGCTGGAGATGGGGTTTGCTCTCAGGGCAGAGCGGGCTTGGGTCGTCTCTGAGGCACAAAAGCAAATTAGGGCTTTTGGAAGGGACAGTGTCTGATGCAGAGGCCAATTGCCTGATGGGCATGTGGATATGGGCCCATGTTTGCCATGAATATTCATTCCCGCTCCGAAAGGGAATTCACCTTGGCCACCCTGTGGGTAGCTGGTACCTCCGGAGAAGGTTCTGCAGAAGGTGTCTGGAGATCCCTGAACGTGGCAGATATTCCTCTATTCCTCAGCACAGCAGGGAGATGCGGGGCCAATGCAGGGCCCTGGTCTCACCCTTCGGCTTGTGTTGCTTCCCACTACATCACGGCTGTGACRGAGACGCTTCTGTCCCCCACAGACACCCCTGTAGCTGGGGCCCCGCGGCTGCGCATCCCACGTCCCCAGGAGGAGCAGCCGTTAGCCTGGGGACACCCTCAGCACAGGTCACAGCGCGCGGCCACCCCAGGCTCGGGCTCATGCCTCGGCTGCAACCTGACGCTCGTGCGGCCGCCCCAGGCTCGGGCTCGGGCTCATGCGGGCCGTGGGCCTGACGCTCGTGCGGCCGCCCTGGGCTCGGGCTCATGTGGGTCGTGGGCCTGGTGCTCGTGTGGCCGCCCCGGGCTCGGGCTCATGCGGGCCGTGGGCCTGGCGCTCGTGCGGCCGCCCCAGGCTCGGGCTCGGGCTCATGTGGGCCGTGGGCCTGGCGCTCGTGCGGCTGTGCCGGCACAGGAGGCTCCCACTGCAGGGAGCTGCTGATCTCTGCGCTCCCGCCCTGCAGGGCTGCAGGGCKCAGGCTGCTAATCGGGAGCAGCCTAAGGATGCTGGGCATCCCCACACTGCTCATGGCAAAATGGAGCATGATTTATTGAGCTGCTCCTTTGCTCTGCTTTGCTTCKCTCTCCCCGGAGTTTTAAGGGAGCTGCTTTTATTTTACAGTGGCCGAGCGTGGCTCACAGASGCGGCCGGCACGAGCCTTGGGGTGAGCCCGACGAGGCGCGGGGCACACGCGGCTCCGCTGGCGTTTTCCCAGCTCGCGCTGTGCCCAGCCGGGCCCGTCGCGCCGTGCCGGGGGCGGTCGCACAGGCTGTGCTCGCGGCCCAGGTGCTGCCGCGGGCGSAGCGGCACGCGACGCGGGTCCCGCTGCGGTGCGGGCGCTCGCGGCAGCAGCGGCAGCCTTCCATTGCACCCGGGCGGCCTTTGCCCTGCCCTGCGAGAGGCTTTCCCGCCTTCCCTGGCGCGCTGGCCGGCTCCGCCCGGGGCCTTCCCTGACAGCACGGAGGGGCGGGTTTCCCGCTGTCATCATCTCCTCTGAGTCACCTGACCGATTCTCAGGTGGACCATTAATTATTTGGGGAGGAACAGGATGTTTTTGGCTGGTGGGAAGGGAGGCAAAAATGGATTGCTAGAAAAATCAGAGGAGCCTGTCAGAGGAGCCTGGCTGGGGCTTTAGGCGAGCGCTGGCCCTGCGACTCGCTCCGGCGCGGGACGGAAGGAATGAATCCCGGCCGGAGCCCTCATCACTCCCTTGTCGCTCGTCTTACCGCTCTTAGGCCGGCTGGTGCTGGGGCAGCCGCACGCTGGCTGTGGCGCCGGGGGGAATCCACGCTAAATGCTTCCCCCAGGGCTTTTCCAGGCTYGTAATTAACAAATAGCTGGAAGGGGAGCACTGTGGAGCGTGCCAGCCCGCAGCAAGCCGGAATGGTGTGGAAATCTGTCTCCCTGGGCGCTGGGAAAGTGCAGGCAGTGAGTGCTTTGCAGTCCGGCCCCAWCCCCGAGCCCTCTGAGGGSWGGGAGCTGCGGCAGGGACTGATGGGGCTCGGAAGCTCCCCAGTGGGCACGGGGCRCTGCTTGCCGAGCGCCGGCAGCTCTGCGCGGCCGTGACGAGCTGGGGTGCTGCGCAGCCGGGGCGCTCCAGACAAGCGCCCCCGTCGAGACCGGCTCTGTGCGGGGCTCTTTTCTTTCCGTTCTGCCTTGAGAGCTGCATGCCGCGGGATCCTGTATTATTTGCCATCTGGGCGCTGGAAACAGGCATCAGGTGAGGAAACGGCCGGCGTTCGCAGCTGCCGGCAGCCCTGTGGAGTGGAGTTTGCCCGTCTCACTGACCTGCTCAGTGCTTTGCTGAGCAAGAGCCCTCCCCTCTCCTCTAGAAATATCTACCTAGGAATGCTTGGGGTCCTTATCGTGGCTGTACTGAGGGATGGGAGTGYGGCTTTGCTTCCCATGGAAAATCCCCCCGAAGAGGGCAAAAGCGAGAGCTGGCCATGTTCAGGGCGCGCCCGCGGCGCTTACCGCCGTTCCGGCGCGGGCGCTGTGAGGGGATTGCCAGCTGAGCTCGCGTGCACACGGGAAAATCTCTCCAGTTTCCAAATGGGCTCTTCTGCAGCAACACTGTAAGTAGGACTGCTTCCCTGCAGGCTGGCAGAAGGACGCAGTTGGTATCACACATTTTAGCAGCTGGCATGTTAATGAGACCATTTTTATTGAAATGAGCTAAATACTATTAACATTTGTGGACTCCCAACTGATTTCTGAAGCATTTATTGAACTTCAAAAAGTGCTTCAAGAATCAATTAAAAATAATTTTTTAGGTTTGATAGAAAGAAGACCAAAGAGTCTTCTGCAGTCACGTATACATCTATCTGAACAGATCTTGCCTTTGTGTAGTTGACTTTAAAGAGTTTCCTCTCTTTCTTTCCTCTCTGTGCTCTAAATAATGCTTAAACCGATATCTTTTGAGAAAATGATAACGTAGTTTGTAGCTAATAAGTTTTTGCTGGTTCTGGTTTCCTCCTGCTTAGAGGAAGGCTGGTGTGTGCCTGAAAGGCAACATGTGGCTCCCCTCATGCAACGACTGCACTTGGCCATGCTGGCCCGTGAACTTGRCAGCCAAATGTAGTTCAAGCGCCACTTTGGATATTATGGAAGTATGTAAGATGCGTGTCCACACTGGTGGGAAGCTCCTCGGGCATTTATTTCCATTGGCTGCCTGGGCACTGAGGCCCGATCTCCAAAGTGTCGCATYGAGCTGCGGTATCTTCAAGACGGAGTCAATTATTTGGTGCTAAGCTGAGGGGCTTGTTGGCCAAGACAAATGTTTCAAGGAGAAACCCAGCCACGTTCCTGAAGGCGACATTAACCTGGGCGGTGTGTCAGGCTGCAGGTGCCTGTGGAGTCGTTATCTCGAGCTGAAATACCAGCCCGTGCGCTTTCACGCGCTCCGGTTGGCATTTGTCGCTGCACCGGCTATTTGTTGCTGGTCGCGGGCGGCGCGCGGAGCCCGCGGGAGGAAGGCCCCTCGCGCCTCCTTTTGTCAGGTACCTGACCCGATAACGCCTGGGGCTGCAGAGAGGGGAGTTTCACCAGCTTCCTTTGAGAGAAAAGAAACAAAAMCCAAGGAAGCTGAAAACCAAGCAAAAAAAAAAAAAAAACAAAAAAAAAAACGCCGCAAAGAAAACACAGCATGTGCAGAAATAAGCTACAAGGCAATAAAAGACTATGCGTTTCCTTGCATGAATATACAGAGAAGCGGCTGCTTTGCTCCATCATCTTGAGCCCTTCCCCAGGCCCTGAGAACAGGGCAGTCGGAAGGGAAGAAAAGGCGGGCGGGAGCGGCGCGCGGTCGAGTCCGGGCTCATCTCCCCCCCGTCCCTACCAGGGAGATCCCGCTGACTGCGTCTGCAGGTCCTGATTCTTTTTAACATATGGATMCGTAATACCTGAGAGCCGCTTTGCCCGTTCCTCCCGGATACCCGGGGAGCTCCCGCCCTCTGGCTGAGTTCATGTTTTGCCCGTATTTGTGGGGCAGCGGCAGCAAATAAGGAAGGTGTATCTCCTGAGCACACAGTTTGTGATGCATTGGGAAGTGCTGCCCTCACTTAAGTATTAGGATCTTGTTTTGAAACCAGTGGTCTCTAGGAAAATGCACAGTTTGAACCTTGTTTTTTGGAGGCTTAACTGGATGCTTTAAATCTTTTGGCGTGTCTTTGGGATTCTCAGCATTGTTATTGCTCTGTTGCCATTTCTTCAGGACTTGCATTGCTGTTTTTTACTTCCCTGCAAAAGGCAAAAACATAACGAAAGTTGGCATCAAGGATCATGCTTCGTAAGAAAGAAAAGAGGAAAGATAAAATGGCTACATATGGCAATATGGACAGTTTCCAGCTTAATGGAAAAGACTCGGATTTTTGCAGCATATACACAGAACTGAACTGTGTTTTTATGCAAATGCTATAGAAAATGGCTCAGCAAAGGCTGTTTTCCTAATGCTGGCTGGAAAGCATTTTGAGTGCCTTAAGTCTTACATTTTCCACAAAAACCCGGTGAGAAAGAACATAAAGAGGTAATAGCACCCACCTCATTATGCCTACCGCAGGGTTTTCTTAAACCCAAGTTTCATCTCTGGAACCAGCTAAGAGGAGGAAATATTACCAAGCCTTTGACAAGGCTCAATAGTGATCGTTCCTTGCCATTTTGATATTCCTTTGAAAAATACAGGTGAAGATCAATTTGTTTGCAGGGTGAAGCACCAGAAAAATGGTTCGGCTTCGATAGTGGGAAGCTTTATATATATCTGTGTGTGTGTGTGTGTGTGTATATATATATATATATGTATAGATACAGATATCCCCTAAGTGAAAAGCAAAGTCTACCAGGGTGGCTGAGGCACGGTGCTAATGCGTCTCTGTTGCTGAGCGTTATGCAGCCTCACCCAGGTATCTGTGTATGGAATAACCTTGTTCTGTTGGACTCATCATCACTGAGAAACTCACTGCGTGGGATGATCTTGGAGAGGGAAGTGGAGCCCTACCTTTGGGATAAGGTAATCTGGAGATGCCTCTGAGGAATGGAGGAAYGCGGCCCGGAGTTATAGTGCTCACTGGAGAAGGAGCTGAAGGAATTGGGCCGCTTTACCAATGCAGATGCAATGGACTGATGTCCCCTGAGCCCCGTCAGTGGGAAAGGAAATTTTGAATCATTGAAACTGGAAGTACGTGCACAGCATCCGGGGGAGCCTATCAAAGAAAGGATTCTAGACCAAGTCCCAAGGATATATACTTTTCCATGCTCTGGAAGGGGTAGACAAGGAGTTTCAGGCTGGCCGCCTGTCACATTAATTTATGAATATACCAGTTTGCCGTGAGAGCTAATTGTGACTGAAGGAGACAGCCTCCTGCTGACAGGCAGAAGGTGGCAATGAGCGAGCCCAGCCTGGGCTGGCGCGGGGCGCGCTGGCGGCCTGTCGGGGAAGGGCACTTGGTGACTGGTGCTGGAGGTGGCACTGCCGGCGGTGTAAGGTCACTCTAAATCCCCGGCTGCCAGCGGATCAGTATCCAGTTCCTAAACGCTAAGATTTATTTGCAAAACCTTTGAAAAGTTCTTTCGTTTTGTTTTGTCTCCGCAGGCTGGTGTCAGATCATCCCATAGGATGGCAAAGTGAACACGTATCAGGAGCTATTTTACAACAAGAAACTACCCCTCTGAGTGGCCAACCTGTACTCCATGGAGGTAAGTTGTTATACTTTTTTTTGGATAACGTTAATTAWTAGGAGGAGTTCAGAGGAACATTTGGTAAAGCAAGAGATTGCTTTAACATTACCAGAGGTAGGCACACATCATTTTATCCAGGACAGGAGAGTATAGGTGCAGTAGCAATGAATTTATTAGAAGAGAAAACAAAAATGGCTAAGGATGTATCAGAACCACAGAATACCACAGGCTACTTCTGGTCATGTTAAACTCTTATGGTTTAAAAGTTGTATCAGCTCTATCAGTTTAATATCTGTTCATTCATTCAAAAAATAAAACATCTTGAGCCCCTTGATGCATTTTAATCCTTAGCATTAACTTTAGTACCTTTTCTAGCAGGGCTTCTTCCTGTAATTTCAAACATCCATTAAGAGGAGATTGAAAAAACCTCATAGCATTATCTTACAGAACATATTCAAAACTGGGCAAAATTACTCTTCAATAACACTGCTCTTCTTCTCTTCTTTTGCCACAAAAACATTTTGTCCATCGTTTGTGGATAAATGCTAAAACTACCTGTTTGAATGAAAATACCGTTCTCGTTGCAAATGCCAAGCTACTGGTAGCAACTCCAAGGCTCAGATATGTATTTCTCTGCTGGCAGCAGCCGGGGAGCAGAAAAGAGTTTTGTTAAATAAGCATTTTACCAGCACACTTTTTATAATAGGCACTCAAAAAATGCTTTCCTGCATTCACTGAAAAAAAAGTAGCTCAATGCTATAGTTTCTTTCCTATAGTCTCTTTCTTGCTACTGCTAAAGAAATTGTTTGGGAAACATGAAATAATCCTATTTTGATTATAGTTCTCTGCTATGCACTTTAGGGATGGCCACATCACATCACCAGAGGCCAGCTTAAGCCAGGGTGATTGTAGAAAACTGGCGTTTTCCTTGGTTGTTTGCCACGGGGAATACCAGGGATAATAAGAAAAGCTTGCAGAGACACATGCTGGTGTAATTACTGGAGGAGCACCAAGAGGCCATTGAATTGACAGGAGGTAAAAAGTCATTTTGCGTGCCCGCCGTTTGCCCGGAGCGAGCGGCAGCCCGTGTCCCGCGCAGGGGAGCTCTCGGAGCCGGGGCTGCGGCGCCCGGGGCCGCGCGCCCGGTGCTCTGGCCACAGCCACGCGTTAGCTTCGCGGGGCGTGGGGATCCCTACGGCTGCTTCTGCTTTCCGCGCTGCAGGGGCAGCCACGGGCTGCCCGGCGGGGTGGCCGCCCGCGTGCGTGAGCACCGCGCTCCCCGAGGGGAGCAGGGCTGCGGTTTGCGTCCGCAGAGCTCGACGCAGCTTTGGGGCAAGATTGGTGAAAAATGGACCAAACCAAAGCCCCAGAGCATGGTCCTGGGCTTCCAGCAGAAATGGCCAGGAGGAGGGCAGCGCTCTTCCAGGGAATCCCGGACCTAACGCATCTCCTGTTCTCAAATCAAGCAGGAGACAAACGGCAGGTGAGGAGAAAACCCACAGGTTCCCCYCTCTGCCTCCCACTTACCCCGCACGCTGTGCTATGCTGAGCTTTCCATGCAGGACACGCTACCAGCACAGAACGGGCAAATGTGGGGCAAGGTGTTGGCAAAATAGATTTTGGTGCCGGTGCCAGATTAAAGAGAGGTTAAAGGGGGCATGATGAAGAGCCATGCTGATTGATTGGCTAGGTAAAAGCTTGGAGCAGGTGCAATATGGGCTCCCAGAAGTTAATAAAAACAGCTTCATCTTTACAGATTTGGTTTTGTCAGAAGATGATAACCAAGGAAAGAAGAGGAAAAATGTGCCAGGTCCCAGGAATAATGAAAAAGGAGAAAAAAAAATAACAAAGCAGATACTGGATCCTCTCCCAGAGGAACCACATTGCCACCTGTGAATTCAGAGAGCTCCCACAAGGCTAAACTTGTGACTTATTCTTGCATAGGGGCTGTCATTCGGCAATATATAAGGAAGCAGCGCACAGTATCGACAGGCCACATTGTTGCTTTAGAGCTTAGGGGGTTGCTGATCTGCAGCTTGCGGGGTGAGGRGAGGCTGAGGCTGGCGAGGAGAGGCTGTGGTTTTGCCCCTCGTTTCAGCGCTGAGCGCAGCAAGGTGAGCCGACCGTCTGCAGCGGCGGCTTCCCGCAGAGTGCGGCTGTTTTGGGGCTTCTTCACATGTATCGGAGGCATCGCTGTTTGGAACAGCCTCCAGCAATGGGGATCAAAGATAACTGGAGCAATCTAATAAAAGAGGCTAGAAATTAATTGAAAAAGTGATTTCTCATGAACAATAATCTCCCTAGTTTTTTTTTTTTCTGCAAATGGCAGCACAAATTATCTAGAACTGATAACGTTCTGTGTTAGGAGCCAAGCAGACCAGAAAAAGCAGAGAAGTTTTGACTCTGATAAAGCCACTTAGATGCTCCTGATACATTTTCTGTGTTGCAGCACTTCCTGCAGATTTCTTCTGGCATCCTGGTCTCTTCTAGGTTTGCCTCTCATATGATTCATAAGTGTTTGCCTATCATATGAGGGGGGATTTCCCCCCTTAGTTTTTCAGCATGTAGTAGTACCCGTTTCGGCACCGAGAAGCCTCTTGGTTGCTTCTCTGGTGAGGTTTGTGACTCAGGGGATGAGCTGAGCCATTGCCTTAGCATGGCCATTATGGGCTCCCTGGGAGGCCAATCAAGATAGTGAGTGGCTGATCTGGCTCCTCAGCTCCTTGTCTCTGTTTGCCTGAAGAAAACTTCTGCCAAAATCCAAACCGTGACCCCTTTCGCTAGTGGCATCTGTGATCCGTGCTGAGCCTAAGGAGCTCAGCCTTATACCAGTACAGCCAGTAAGCCCCAAGGGAAAATGGTGAAAACGGGGGATTTTCAAGGCACTGAGGTACCCAACTCTCTTTATAAAGCACCTACATGTCTGTAGAAAGCAGGCCCATCAGGGACTGTGAGCGCCGGTGCTTTCCAAGCAACGCAGGCAGCCCCTGAGTCAGAGTTCAGACTTCTTCTGAGTCCAGGTCCAGTTACTTTGGCTTCTTTGACTCGAGCCCCTCRCTATAATCACCCTACCTGAACCCCAAAGTCGCAACTTTGGTTCTCCCCTGTTTCAATGGGTGCTCCTTGGCCAACAGAAGAACACAGCTGGATGCTGTTTTTCCCAAGGTTAGTCATGACATTCCTCCAAACGGGCAGCACTACTCGCAGCGTGGCTCGGAGGAAGGTCGAGGGAACCCCTCGCCTGATGTGTTGACCCCCAGAAAGTCTGTGCTAGGTCCTTTGTGTCCAACACGGCGCGTGAGCAGAGCGCTGGGGCAGCCCTGCTCCAGAGAGRGCGGTGCTGCCTGGACAGCCCTCGGTTTCTGCTTCTCTTCCAAGTGATAAAGGCTTTGGAGATATTCATACTCCGGCCGCTTGCTTTTACAGTGTGCCCCATCTTCTCCTATGTGATTCAAAAGGGAAAAAAATGYGGTATTGCAGTGCTCGCTTCTCCCCCCCTGGAGGGATGAAACTTGCTCCTTTGGAGGCCATTAGTATTGCTAAGGATTACTGTTTAAACACTGATCTTTTACGGGCTGTCCCTGGAAGTTTTGAAGCTGTCTGCACCTTTCCCGCTGCCAAATCGCAAGCAGAGGGGGAACAGAGCTTTCCTTGGAGCTCTAGCTCTGGGATTCAGGCGATTAAGTTGGATTCGCACTTTCCATTAAAAGAATATGTTTCTAGCTACTGTGACTGCAAAGAAAAGCTTAAAATGTAGGCCCTAAATATGCAAAAGCAACAGAAGCCAAGTATAAAGAATAGCACTTTTTTTTATTTAGTCTTATCGTTTGAACCACTCTCTCCAAGAGGCTGATTCATTCTTCTCAATAGATTGTGTTGGCAGTACTATATTTTTGTTCCCCAAGGGACAACTTCATGGCCCTTTTTTTTTTCTTCTTTTTTTCCCYCAAACCACTTTGCCCAGTTTAGRCATCTCTCAGAGAAACTTAAATGAGAAGGAATTTGTAAGAACAATTAATGATCTGCTACATAAATTTTTCACAACTTCATACACGGATGGAGTGGGCTGTAGAATTACAGAATTGTAGTGACTAATAATAGTAATAAAGTGTCTGCTTGTACTATGTGGTTAAAGATAGTCATAATACTTTAATTGTCTTTGCAGTTTTCCCAGTCCATGCTGTGACATCAGCCCGTCCCAGACCACTACATCCTGCTCAAGGCCATTTCTTTGTTGATAAATAATGAGTCATTCTATTTGCTCTATGACTTCTAAAGCTGTATTGCCAAATTTCTTCTCAACAGAATGAATCCCCTTTTCCAAGGATTTTCATGTTCTCTCGTGGCTCTGCCTTCAGATCCGAGTGAGGCTATCTGGTGACAAATAGGCACTTTAGTGGAAAATGGAACAGATGACATAATGTTCCTTCCAGATGTTTTGCACCTGGAATAAGCTCACCTACAGTAAATTGTGTGTTTTACTCGKTGGTAGAGTAACACCGCCCCTTTGTACATCCTGATGGCGTCATCCCTGGCGTACCAAAGCCATCATTTCCATGGAGCGTCCCCGTAGGGCACACTCCAGAGACCCTAAGGACTCTGCTGTGATATTAACACTGCACTGAATATCAGGGTGGCACTGTAGGAAGCTGTGTGCTTCACCCCCAGACACAAACCAATTTAGTAATACTGCAGCCAAGCCTGCTTGCTCGCCAGGGTTTTCCTAGCTATGCAACACACTCAGGAAGCTCTCTTAAAAAAATAGACAGGAAATCCAAAAAGGATACCAAAATGGATCAGAATATGCCAGAAATTGTTGTAACGTGTTTCAAAAAGAGTAAAAAAAAGTCCCTTGTCTTGTCCTTGTCCCTCTACCTTGGCACTGATGACATCTGAGGTCTAGTGTGCGAAGCCCAGCACACTAAACAGCCCATTTGCACAGCCATAAGGCAGTGACTGTCTTTCCTTCTAGCTGGAARGTGATGTGGCCCAGCAAAGTGGTGAGTGCCAGGGCCTGCGGAACCACCATCAGCTTCTTTGCAAACAGTGACGTGTGACCCGGCCTCACTGCCCGGGGCTGCCAACTTGGGAGAAGCTCCTAGGCCAAGCAGGGCACGGCGTCCGCCGGCTTTTCCATCCTGGGCTCTAGGAAATGGCCTCGCAGCTCCATGCTGCGAGCCACGGGAAGGCCAACGGAGGGACCAGGTAGCACTGGAGGCCACTGTTCCTGGTAGATGCAAGCTGAGAGAAATGGAGAGCATGGGCTGRTCGCAGTGGCATTTTCCAGTGGGCCGCCCTTCAGCTCCTGAGGGCCTCCCCGCTGTCACCACCTCCTTTGCTCCCTCTGTGTTTTGGGGCAAACCCTCAGCCATGGAGAGCAGTGGGGCCCCCCAGACCCCGCTCTCCTCCTTTGCGCTTTGGGAGCTCCCCCATTCCTGTGGGAGCCCTTCCCTGGCAGCAGGGCCAAGCAGGGACCTTCCCCTTGGAACATCCACCTCCCCTGGACTCCCCTTCCAAGCTGCTGCTGGGAGCGGGTTCATTAAACTGCCTTTAA
>NW_020455988.1:2360920-2388227 GCF_003342845.1 Nothoprocta perdicaria
GCGCGCTGCCGCCGCCGCCGCGGGGGGCCCGGCCGCCATGTTGGCCCTGGCGGCCGTTAACGGCCGTTAACGGCCGCGCGACGTGAAGCGACGCGGCAGGTGCTGCCCCGCGCCAGGAGGCTCCCAGGGGGTTAATAATTAAGCTAAAAGTTCCCTTTTATTTTTAAGTGGTATTATTTTTTAATTGGCATGCGTGGCTCAGGCGTGTGAGCGTTGGCATTGTGCACATAAATATTAAAGATCGTGGTTGTGAGGCTCCAGCGACAAGCCCCAGCCTGGCGGCCTCTGAGGAAAAAAGCCAGAGCTCAGCTCTGCTGCTTTTCTTCACTTTCGGATGTGAATCCTGCTGCTGCGTGCTGGTTTCAGAGCCTTTTCCAGAGCCAATCCATGTCCCCACCATGGGCTCCAGCGTGTGCAGTGGGGCAGCCCACATGTGTCCAAGGCTTGTCCGGAGAGGGCAGTTTCAAAGTGCTCTGCAGCCCAGGAAGTGAGTACAGGTAGGTGTATCAATACAGCTGGTAGAAACTCAGAAATCCAGCCTGCTTTTTGCACCTATATTGTAGGGCATGTTTTAGCTTGGCCTCTCCATGGTGTTAGTGGTGTTCCTGCATCCTCTGTTGGCTGATACCCTGAGTGGTTTGGGGTAGTGTAGTATCTCTGTCCCAGCTGGTGGGGAAAGGAAGAGACCTKAAAAACAGCAAACAAAATGCTAAGGCTGGACTTTCTGCAGTTYGTGCCCCATAGGTCAGTTTTGCTGCTAGAAACCAGCTCACCAGCTGATGCCCAGGTCCTAGGCTCTGTGGGGTCTCAAGGCCTCACACAGCTCATCGCCAGGGGCCAGTGCGTGGAAGAGGAGAGGCACCAGGGACAGCTGTGTCCACCGACCCATCCTGCTGTTGGGGTCAGCATTAGCAGGTGAGCACTACCTGCCTGTGTGTTCACACAGATAGTTACTCTTCCTGTGTGTGTGAGCAAGCACTAGTCTTGCCGGGAGGGCAAGAGGTTCTGCCCCAAGTGGAAGYGTGATTCATTCAAGTGCGGTCTTGAGGGTTGGAACGGTCATTTTAAACAGATGTAAATCTTGAGTTAACTCCACTGAAGGCAGAGCTAGGTGGCACAGAACTTTGTGCAAGTCTGAACAGACCAAACTAACTCAGAATTAAAAAATAAAGTAGCAGTGAATTAGCAGGGCACCTTAGGCTTGGCCAGTAGCAGAGTATCCGAGAAGCGTCTGGTCTGCACCTTGCAAGTGCTTGTCACTGAGCATAGCTGAGGAGGCAGCGAGGTCCCCTGAAGCCTTTGCCTGGTTCTGTCAAGGGCTCCAATAGCTGTGTGTCGTGTGGAAGTGTGTATGGGTTTTAATGATGTCTTAGAGGCAGAGCACCAGCAACTGGAGCCTCTATGTGTGGAACTGCAATATTAGATACACTGCTAGACATGTTATAGATATGGATCAGTTGTATGGGGAACGGCCATTACATGTCTCCTCATGTGTGCCATAAGCTATTAAATCAAGATTAATGGACATACTCTTCTGCAGCTTTGTTCTCTCGGGGCAGATTTATGTCCCCAGGTTGGTCCCATAAGCCCTGATGCTATACRTTACATTTCCTGCTGATTTTTAGTGTGGGAGTGTATAGTGTAAATGTCTCTCTCAGCCCTTTACAACAGGTAGCAGTGCCCTTTTTGGACAGAACTGTGCAACTCTGCTGCCAGGGTGTGGAAATGGTTGTTGGGGGATGATAAAGATCAGGATCTGCCTGTCCTTTTGACATGCTCGCTGCTCCCAGGGGTTAGCTGCATATCAAGCTGGACATCTCTGATGTTTACATGAGCCTGAAACAAGCACAGAGAGAAACCCTTCCTCTATTCTCTGCCCCTCTTTGTTGTTCCAGCTTTCAGACAAATTGTACACCTGATGAGTGCCCTATTCTCAGGCACTTCTGCATTCCTTTTTTTTTTTTTTTTTTTTTCCTGGCCTTTGTCAAAGGCCAGAAGAAAAAAGAAATGCAGAAGTGCCTGAGAACAGGTGTACCCCCAGTCTTTACTTTCTAGAATTGTTTCTTAATTTCTTTGTGTTCATTCTTTGGCTGGCCGCAGGCCTGTCTTGGCTTTGCCTTTGTGTCTTCCAGCTTCTCCAGGCTGATTGTCAGGTTCCTCTTCACAGCTTCAAGTTTTAGCCATTCTCCTCTTAAGCAAATGTTGCCCAGGCAAAGATGCTGCCTACTTCGAAAGGGCTTGCTGCCTTCTCTGATTTTGATTTTAGGGTGTTTGGTCTGCCTATACCTTGTGTCCTTGAGTTTGGCGCTGAGTATTACATGCGGTAGGTCACTGCAGTGTGATAGATTTCTTTTTCTTTTGATTGTCCACATTAATTACATCTCTTTACAAATACTGAGCAAGCTGTGGATCATCGCCAGCACAGCCTATCTTCAGCAATGTTGCTGCTCAGGAGTATGGGGTSCAGCTTCTCAAACTCATATGCAGGTTCTGCACTACTTTGTCTGTTCAGTAACTGTGTCCTTCCATAGCTTTAATAATCTGTCCATTAAAGCCAAGGATGTCGAGGGGAGATCTGTGAAGATAGATTCATGAACGACAAGGTGCATCATGATCTTATGATGCACAGGAGTGGAATCTTTTGTGGATGCTAAATGGTAAAACCTGGCATAAAAACTGGCCAATGCCTTGGCCTGTTTGCAACACAGGTCTGGAAGAAAGAGGTTTAAACACCCCATCCATTACTGTCCCGAAGACYGATCTTGTGTATGTTCTGGAGGTTTGGATTTTATAATTTTGGATTGACCTGGAAGCTTCWGAGTATTTCTGATTTTTGTCATTTTGAACAAATTCTGTTCTGATTTTGGTGTATGTATACATATGTGTCTGTTTCCTGTCGGACCTGGGATCTGTCTGTAGTTACCAATGCCAATTCTACAGACTTCTGAATCCCCCYACTTAAGCAGAGCCATCTCAAGCATGTTGCTCAGGGCTGTGTCCAGATGGATTTTGAGTGTCTCCAGAGCAGAGACGGCACAAGTTCTTAGGACAGCTCTTTCAGTCCTCAATTACACAGTAAAATATTTTTTTCCTTTTTATTTAGTCAGTATTTCCTGTGTTCCTGTATGTGCCTGTTGCTTCCCGTTCTGTCACAGGGCACCAACCAGTTTTGACAGAGCCATGTAATTAACTGATAACCACTGTGGCTTCCACATGCAGCTGCTGCCAGCCTCGCTGCGCAAGTAGCAAGTGGCACAAGCGTGCAGGAATGCGGATGATGTTGGTATCTCGTGGAAGTCACTGCAACCAGAGGAACCAAGCTGTGTGCTTCCTTTCACATGGGTGCTGCAGCAGGTGCAAAAATCAGCTTCTGGATGAATAACTGTAGCTATGGATGTATTTGCATGAGCAAGGCTACTAGACAGCCCTCCAAAGAGCCGTGTTTGCTTTTCCTCTTCCCTTCATAGGACTGGAAAAATGGCAATCACTTCATGTTCCTTAGTGACAGAATAGATGAGTGTGGTTTTCTAACTTGATAACTTAGCATCTTAGGCAAACATCTGAGCACCAGCACTTCTCAACTTCAGRCTGTAGCATTCTTCCTAGAGCTGTACTTAGGCACAATGTTTTTGAATGGCAGATTTGCTTAAGAATGCAGCTTTCCAGGGAGACCAGATCTACTTGATATGATGCAAAATCTCGAGAAAGGGAAAAAAAAAAGGGGGGGGGGGTTTAAAAAAAAAAGAGTCAAGGAAAAAAGTTTATGAAATTAAATAATTTTTCAGCTTGACTTATTTTTCTTTTCATGTAAAAGAAAAAGAGATTAGAGGATTTAATACATTAAAGATGTATTTGCCTGCCCCCGCCCCCCCCGCCCCCCCAAGCCAACCCCTTTAGTTTTTATTTCAAGTAGATTCAGTGGAAATGTCTTCTGTCCACRGTTGTTTTTTATTTGGCCGTTGAACCAGATAATCCAATATTTGCACAGCTCTCCCTGGAGCTGCGCAAAGAGGTAATGCTGTCATTATGATAGGTAGATCTCGGGAGACAACGTGGAAGCACAGGGCTGCTCGCAGAAGCTCCCTGGCCTTTAAGTGCTCGCTCTTGGATCTTCAGGATTTCCCTGCAGATCTCTGGGCTCTGCTGTAATAGAAAGGTTGAAGATCCTGCGCTTTCCCAAAGGAAGGCAGAAGGAAAATGCTATTCAGGAACAGGGCATGGAGTTCCTGGACTGTTCATGGGTATTTTTCCCCTAGGGGATGATAAGGCTTCTAGTGCTAAATGGCAGGGTTTTGTTCCTACGTATGAGATTTATTTTCTTTTTAGTTTGGATTTTGTTCTGAAAATGGGGTTCCATATATGGACAGATGTATATGGATGTATGTCCATCTTTCTGGCTGTTGATTCTTGCCTAGGTCAGTGTACCTCACTCTGACTGTCCAAAAATGCTTCTTCCTAATTAAATCCACCTTTCCTGTTTGCACTAAAGCATCCTTGGCTCACGGAAATGGCCTGACCTGTGAAATTGCCCACTTAGACAGGCAGCTTTTGCAGTTCACCCAGTTTACATAGGGAAATCAGATTTTTGCTTGGCTGGCTTAGATAGTCAGCAGTCTGAATTGTYGAAGCACATGCCCACTGGGATAAGCAACTGTAGATTTGGGACTTATAAAAGCCATTTGCAAAACTATAAACCAACCATGTCTCCACCCAAACCTGTCACTGTTGCTCAGATCTCCCAACAATTACAATCTAATTAGACCTGGCATTCAAAGTTGCCTCCAGCGTTTGAAACAAAAGTAATTTAGYGCTAATAAAAGTGGTAGATTGACAGCTCTGGAGGCTGAACTCAGTTTTTGCACAAAACATGCCCAAGTTGGGAAAGAGCTGCAGGAATTGCCACAGTGACTGTGAGAGGGCTTGACCCCTGCTGTGAAGTGGCAGCCTCCAAGGGATGAGCATATGGGTAATTTTCTACAGGTCTCTTTGCTGTCATTGCCAAGAGTGCTGCTCATTACTGGCAATAATTAGTATATTGTCTGTGGCATGAATACTTTTCCATTAGGAAAAACACCTGATTCTTTGTATGATAGCACTCCAATGCCCATCTTATAGTGGTGGTGTTTAGTAAGTAAAGAATTATTCTAGATTTGAACCACAGCCCGTGAGGTGAAAGGCTTTATCCCATTACGAGTCCCCTGAATCATTCAGTCTGCAGCGTGTGAGACACAGGGCTGTGATTACCAATTCATTTCATAAAGGCCAGCCATTTAAAATTCTCTCAAACTAGCAGCTGCTTGGGGAATGAAAAAGCACCTGGGTCTGGACAAATATCTTTTTCTTCTTCTGGGTTAATTTATAAAGAAAAACAACAATTCTTTCCTCTGACAAATGAGACTTTCAATCAGCGTTGAGCTATTGCTGCAGAAGGATAACCTGCCTTTGCTTACTTGACATATGGGATTCTTTCACTTCCAAAGGTGGGAGTCATGGTTAGACTGAAGAGGACTTGAAAAAAATTAACCTGCTTCATGTTACCAGTTCATGAGAGGAACCCATCGGGTTTGATGGGGAGAAAAGAATAAGCAATCCGCCCTCTTTAGTGCTCTGTGGTGTGGCTGGATTCTTTTACTGCTATTGTTCAAAACCACAAATGGGAAGACAAATACATTTCTGCTTCCCTCTCCCTCTCAGTCTTTATGCTCTAAAATACTAAGTTACAAAATGCTGAGGACCAAGAGTGGCTTCTGAAATCTGACAAATCTTAGCTTTCCTCCAGATGCTGAGTTAACGCACGCTGTACTGCAGTAAGCAAACCTTAATTCAGTTGACAGGAGGCTTGCAGCAGGTATATTTACCCTCAAGAAGGTTCATTTTCCATATCTAATTATCTCTTCATCTGCTGAGTCAGGAAGAAATCAAAATTATCCTCTATTTTAGATTGTGTTTTCCTAGGCCTGACACGAGAAATCTGGGTGACATTCTCAAATCATCCAATTTCTGAAGGATCAAAAGACTTTGTGCATTTTAGGGGAGCATCTACTCTTCAGACATATAAGGGGCATTTGGAAATAATACCTCGGTTTTGAGATTGTGACACAGATAGAAGTTTGCTGCCTTTATTGCCAGTCCGTATAGGATAAGATCATTTATGTTTTCAGATGAGGCTTTGAAAATGACGATCTTGTGTGTTCTAACTGGAAACCAAGTTGCCTATGGGGCATGTTTCAGAGTAAGACTTTGCACTAATAATTGCACTCATTCTTTTGTCTTTACCCCTCTGCAGTAAATTTTTCTGGCAGCCATGATCCATGTCAGAGGGTGAAGAAGCAGGGYGCGTGAGCTTGTGTGTGTGTGTATAAGAAAAGGACATGTGATTTATGCTCAGAAGCTGCTTAAAGCAGCTATTTTTTGTTTGTTTTTTCCCCTGTAACATTCTTGTGTGATTTTGAAATTACTAATCCCTGTCTGGTATCAGGAAAGAAGTAAGATGATTTTCTTCTTCCTTTATCAGTCTATTTTGCTTAGCCTACAAGCAGTGTAAGGCACAAGCTGTCTGTCATTCCTGAAGTGTGTATGCATCCAATGTGCRTGCTTTAATGGTGGAAAGATACAGTTTTCTCACACCAACTGGCCGCTTCTGATGCAGGTCTGCTGCATATCCTTTCCTCATCAGGGACTATTTCCCCATCCCTCTTTAGGAAGAGCATCATTTCCTCTATGCGACCATGTCTGTGAGCAGCTGTGACAACCTGCAGCCTTCCTCCTCATCTCTGACTGTAGGTAGCTATGTCAGCAGTTTCGTCCTGCATCTAAAAGTTCTTGGATCTCTCTAACATACAAATGTGGTGGTGCAGAAGATGACAATACAAGGGGAAAAATTTTGGTTACTTCACATATTGTTTGTGAAGCACAGGGTATGTAGATAGCCTGGGATCGTTTGGGATGATGCATGCTGTGTAAGGTTAAGGCGCTATTATACCTAGTGCTCACATAAATTTCTAATCCTTGGCGTTGCGTTTTAGCACACAGGTTAAGTTATAGCAAATACATCTGGAGCGCTCGTTAAGGCCAAGTGAGGATGTGTCTTCCGCTTCATTGTTTAATAGAAATGTTTTATTACAGGAGTTAAAACAAAGCTTGACCTAAACCAGACAGACCTTCCTGATATTTTTAGAGAGTTATACCATATTCCGTGTGCGTATTTCGCAGGCTGGTATGTCATTAACAGTGTGTGTCCATCCTTGTCCTGCTAGTTGATGCAGATCTTTTTGGAGGTATGTATTCCTATCTATGCAGAAATGCAAAAGGGAGAAAGGGAGACAAGAAAAAAAAAATTCCTTGATGTCTTATCTCAGTTGAACGGGGATTTTTTTCCCCAGCAAATTCCAAACTTGAATGCCTCATGGTGTTGCCAGGATCCAGGGGCTTTGAAGAGCCTTTGGATCCAAACACCTCCATGATCCTGTTTAGAGAAGCTGTTTTAAATGTGTCTGATACTTGTGCTGCCCCTTGCCCTGGCACCTGGCAAGAGGGCAGAGGAGCCTCTCCCTCCATTTGCTGCTCAGTGATCTCCATCGCGCCACCGCTCGCTTTCAGGTTGGGAGGCAGGTGTGCGGGAGGCCAGCGCTTCCTTTAATCCCTATTAAGAACAGCAGATCACAGTGGCCCCTCTGGCCTTATTCCCTATGACTACGAAACGAGCTTTAGCGGCACAGAGATTTAATCTTTCTAGTGGAAATGTAGCATCGGTCAAAGGTCTGCACAGCATCTTTTAGGGCCGTTTCTTAGCTCTGCGCCGCTAATCGTGCTCTAAGGTGGAGATTTTGGCAGGCAGCTTGTGCTCCTCTTTCTGCAGCTCTGCGCTCTCGCCTGGAAGAGCTGCCAGGCAGGAGAGCTGTGTGCTGTCCCCCCTCCACCCCCCATCCTCTTCCTCCATCTTCACTTAATTTAGATCATACCTAAAGTGCGGCCACAGATACATTTAAGCAAAAGCGGTTACCATAGTAACAGTGGAGATTTGCTAAATGCAGTCTATGATGTAAATAACTAAAATGACTGTCACCCCAAATAGTTGTTTATTTCTTCTGCGTAGTTTATTGAGTATTTAAATCTATTGTAGCACACACAGATTTACCACTTCTAAGTATAACTTAAGGAGTGACACATTTTTTCCTCTTGCTTTCCTTACAGCTGCACTGTTTCCATGTCAACAGCTCGCATTGATAAAGAATTGACATTCTGACTGCATTTGGCAGTATAGGGCACAAGGTGACAATTAAAATAAATCAATGTTTTTAATGATGCTGATGTTAGAATTTTGCCAAAATGCTGGAATTCCTGTGCACGGTAGACAGAAATTGCTTCCTGAAACTGCAGAGAAATAGGCAGAAATTCTCATGGGAACAGACTTTTCTTTGCAACATTTTCAAACCTTCCTGCTTAGAGATGCAGAAATACTGGGAGAACAAACTCTCTTTTTCTCTTGCACTTGCACACAGAAAATGCACCCAGTGCTGTGCGTTAGTGTGTGCACACGGTTATTTGCTTTGGCTTACTGAGTTCTAATATAGATGAGGTCTAGAAATGCATAAAGCATGCATTAAAAATAGACGTCAATTATTGGACTAGAAACCTCTTTTGATTCAAGTTTTGGCCAAAAAAAAAAAAAAAAAAAAAATAGAGTGAGAGTGCTTAATTAGCTTCCTTCCCAATTTTCCGCCATGCGTAATTTTCCTTGTGGTGAATATGTGTATGGAAATTATTGAGTGACAAGAAAAACATGGAGACCCAAAATGTCATTTTTAAAACCTGGGACCCTCTTCAGCAAAGATCTGCACTTTAAAATGTGCATTTGGGGGATGAAAGGGAGGCTGTTTTTTCTGCCTGTTTGTGTGAGCAGCATATAGATACACGTTTGCCACTGTTGAGGTGTCGTTCTTCTGTTTGTTTTACCTTTGTGCCTCCAGGGCTAGGATCAGCGGCCACTGTACTGAGCTCCCCCTTCAGACGGTGTAGGAGAGACAGACGCAATCCACAAGAATTCCCAAATGGGCCAAACAGAGGGAGAGAGAAGAAAGTTGTTATCCCTGTTTTACAGGGACAGAGAGAAATTACAGGAGTTTTTCAAAGCTGCAGATAAGAAGGTGGCTCTCAGGGGGCTTCTTTGCTGCCCTTTGGTTGCTAGAAAATACCTCACTTGGTGTTTGCTCAAAGCCAGACTGGAGTCTTGTGGCAGGCACTGGAACGCAGCTTGACACTTCTGTGTTGGGATGCATTCATCTTCAAGGCAGGCAAAGGTTGGGAATATATTTTCATGGAGGCACTCAGCTGATTCCATCTGATTGAAGTAGGTTTAATCAGTAATCTCCATTTTTGTTGGTGCTGCATGTACCTCCTCATGTTACGCATCCGAACAACGGGCCTGGTGATCCAGATTGCTGTGGGCTGTCTTAGTAGCCCGTCAGGGAAATAATTGTGTTCAAGCAGCAGCTCAGATCACCTTCATCAGATGTTCAGCACTGCCTCCTACAGGTTTTTGAGTGTGTAAATCTCCCTACTTTATATCATGGGGTTGTATCATTTCTCATGCTTTTCACACAGTTCTGCAAGCTTATTTTTTTCTATTGAACATTTTATTCTTTAAATTAAATTGTTAGATACCATTTAAGAGAAAAGAATACAAACCAGAACCACCGATTGGTGTTGAATATTGTCACCATTTAGGTGCGATGTAGGAATTTAGCAGGACCATCAGTGCTGCAGTCTCAAGGTTTGACGGTCTTGGGGGCCTTGTGAGGTGTCAGTGAGATTTGGCATTGGAGGGAGCCACGATTAGGCAAGTKTCCTTCCCAGCACTACTGCTCTCAGCACCTGACTCTACCCTGCTTGTAGCGTTTCCCACGGGAAATCCTTTACAGTTTGTGACTGTTGACTGTATAGATACCTATAGCTGTCATTCCGTGGAGATATGACCAGCCATGTAGTATTGCTGCTTCTCCTCCGGTTGTATCAGCCAAATTTAGTTATCAGGCAATTGTAATAACCAGAGAGACAACTATAATAGCCTACTTTCATACTTCATTGTAAATGGTGGCTCCGATGGTCACACCAATATTATTTGGCTTGCTAGGAAGATGCCTGACATAAGATATTGAGAATGAGATGAACATAATGCCCAAAAAAGCTTCATATTAACATACGATGCTGGTTGTTTAAAAGCTCTGCAAACCTGGCCATGTTCAATAGCACTACAGTTGTGAAGAATGAAAGGACAGTCACAACCATTTATATACAAATTAATGCAAGAAATGTATAAATAGAGACAAGAGTGGAATAGAAGCTATAATTTAGTCCCAAAAGTTCTGTACTAAAGGCTTGGATCCTAACAGGAGTAAGTAGGTTCATTCCTAAGACACAGCTGAGAAATCTTTATGCAAAATAGAAGGAATAAGTAAGTGATAAATGTCAGGTGATGTTTGGCTATAATTGGATGCGTCATGAATACAGTCAAAATGTTAACCTAATTCTGTCCCAAATCTGAAACCAAACTTTGCTCTTATAACCAGATAAGCTTTTTCCTCTTAAATTTCCTGAAGTGCAGTTTGGGAACCAGTAATTGAAAGCAAAGTGTAATTCTAGTAGTTTGGCAGGCCCTTTTGTCACCAGCCTTGCCCAACAAGGGAAAAGGGAATATAAAAGAAATCTGTTACCTCATATCCTTTATGTAACAAACCATAGGGTGAGAAGACAGAGTAAAATGAAGATTTTTTTAACAAATCAAGTATGTTAAACTGTAGTGTTCTGCCCTCTTCAAATAGCAGAAATCAAGATGTTGCTAGTGGCAGAAAATGTTATATGTGTAGATATATATATATATATATATAAATAGTGCAAGTCATCAAGCCATTTCCCTGTGTTGGGGATGATGTAGTGGAAATGCCAGATGTTGCTCTCAGTTTTGCTTGGTTTCATTCATTTCTGAGTTGTCTTTTGTCATCAGTGGGGTGCAATTCCAACAAAGTGAAACAACACACACGGTGTGGGATAAATAGATGCCTAAGAACAGCTGTATGCTGCCTTAGGCAGCACCTCTGTGGTTAACAGGACTAATGAATGTGCATGCAAGTGACACTGAATTGTGGCTGATTTGAAGCTCAAGACCAAAGGTTGTTTTTCAGCTAAGAGAATGGAGAGGGCGCAAAGACATGCAGGAATACAGCATGTTGTGCAGATTTAGGGTCTTTCCACAAGGAGAAACTTCTCCATCTGCTCTTACCCTGCAGCAAGGGGTGCAAGCTGAAGCATATCTAAGTGAAAAACAGTTTCCAGGTTGGTTACATTTCAAAGGGAGTCCTTCTACTGGTGGCTCTCCAGCAGCGCACTGGGAGAATGGAAGTAGCTGTGGCTTAGTGAATACGTGGATGAGCATGTTCCTCCTTGTCTGTGTACACTGGTGAAGAGGGGTGTGCAGGGCCACGTTTCCCCATCTCTTTTAAAAAAATTGGTAGCTGGGAAATGCTTGCAGTGCTTCAGTGATAATAGGTTTCTGGCCAAAAGCAAGATGAAACAGCATAGAGAGATGCATGCAGTATCCATTTCCTCTCTCACTGCCCGCACGTGCCAGTTACAAACCTGACCTTTATCTGTTTTGCAGCAGAGGCACAAGATTGCAAGGAACTGCCCAGCTGTGTCCTCCATGCAGTCTTCTGTATGTGCAGATGAAGAACTGCTCTGGCCGTGGAATGAAGAGCCCTGGRTCTTTGGTGGCCAGGTAAGTGGTGCCAGTGACTAGCAAGTGGAGGCTGTGGGCAAGTGTCAAATTGTGTTTCCTTGGGTGTCAAATTGTGTCACCATGGCTCTGTTGGTGCATGTTGTACTGCTGAGCCAGCATCCTGATGAACTTTGTTATCCTGCAACTGTATTTTTTGCTCCCGTTCCTAGTGGGATTGCTGGGACCTGAGACTGGCCTGTAAGTGTAGTTGTCAGCTTGCTTTTAAATGCAGAGACGTAAAATACCTCCTTGTGCATCGTTTATTACATTTAAATCCGATCAGGGGACATATAAAATGTTCTTCTTTTTGTAACATTTATAAACTACTCAGGAGCATAGGCACATCCCCCCCTATTAATTACCCTAATTTAGGCAATGTCTGTGGAGGGCCTGTGAGCACACAGCTATGAGTATCCCCACAATCCTTTTATTTCTAGGCAATGAGGTTTCCATGAGGCCATTCCAGCTGCAAAATCCCTAGGAGGAAGCAGGATACTGCTGGAGACTGAATGTGTTCTTAGGGCTTGTCTACACGAGGGAGTTGCACTAAACTGACTGATAAATCTGCTCATCTAAACTAACACAAAACTTGGAGTGGAGGTTTTATTTCATCTGATAACTTCTTTTAGACTTAGATTAGTTCTAAAACCAAGTGAACTCTCATTTAATATCTTTATATAAGGATGTATGAGAGGATTTATATGAGTTTAATTTGAATTGTTTCAGTCAGTTTTAAATAAAACTAGTGAAACATTCTTGTATGGAAGTCACTTCCGTAAATACAAACTTCTCTCTACTTTCCAACCTACCTAAGCCAGGGGCCAGTGAGATTTACAAACTGCTCTGCATCAGAGCAAGTCTTGGGAGGGACATTCAGTGGTCCATGAAGGAATGTGAAAGAAGGGTGTTTTGTTTATCTCACTCCACAAAGGGTGGTCGCAACATCTCTTTTGAACCTCTTCAGACTTAATACTGCCAATGTATTGGGCCTGTAGTATGAGGTGGAGCTAGAACATCTGGAGTAGTCCAAGACATGTGTGACTGTGGTAGGGTCAACCTGCCACATCTTTAAATGGCAAATTTTCTTTGAACCATTCAGTCTTTTCTGTCAGGCTTTGGTATTGGTACTTATGTGCTTGAGTGAAAAAACAGGTAGTTTCCTATTACCCTTAGGTTATTTCAGCTAACTGTTAAAATAGCTGATGAAAAGAAAGAAGTGCCTTCTTTTGGTTCATGAAATGCTTTTAATAGACATGTTTTCTTGCAGTGCAGTGACGTTTAGGAGAATCAAAAGAGTAGGTTACACTGAATGTCATCTTGAGTTTCTCCCATGAAGTAATCTGGCATACTCCCCAACTGCATGTGCTGAGCTGTGAGAATTGTTGCTGAAAGCACGTAGTATTGTGTAGGCTTAATTTTAAATTGCTCCACCATGGAAAAGTCTGGATGTGTTAGAAAATTAGCCTAGTTTGAATGATACAGATCTGTAGTTTTCCTCATCAGAGGTGAAGGCAGATAAATGTTGGTTGTCACTTTCTTGCTATGCACTTGCCTTGTCATCTGTGAATGTTTGGGTGTCCCAAATCAGTGGTGGAGAAGCACCGAGGGCCATCATGCAGAGCAGCCCTTGCAGGGGTCTGCTGCTGAGGGGAGCTGGTAGATCCAGTGCCTGGAGGGATAACTTTCTGGAGGAGTGTCCTTACCATTCCCTGTGCCCTCAAGCCATAGATCATAGGAGGGATGAAATTTGTTTTTATCAATTCAGGAACAAGATTCTACATCTGTTCCTAATTACAGGTAGGAGTCTCAGAGGAGGTCTGAGTTACAGGCTATGTGGATATCAAAATGCACAGCTCTCATTACTTGAATAGGTAAATAATTTTATTCATCATCTGTGTGGGGATGTAGGAAGTGTAGCCCAGGAGATGTTAACAATTAACTGCAATCTACTTTGCATTACTGGCTATCAATATCTTCAACTTTTCTGCACAGTATTTTAGCATTGGCTATGTAAAGCTTCTAAAGAAGGGGTTGACTTTTTTTTTCTGTATTGTACTCTCTCACATATATTTCTATTTTTGTCAGATTGAGTTTACATTTTRTTTTCTATGGAGGATGTGTTTTTATAGTTCTTTGCATTCTTCCTTAGAGTGAGGGACCCAGTGACTACTGTAGGAACCTGGATACCTCTGCTCAGAACTGTCTTCTGTTCAGGCTGAGATGCTAAGCGCCACTGTACCTGAGAGAGATAATCTTCTTCTCCCATGTTTAGTTTTGGCAGACTTGTTGGCAGCCCCTTTGAAGGCAACCAGCTGGGTCCCATGAAGAATAAAGATTCTRCATTCCGGTAAATGAGAGGAATTGCTTTAGTTTCTTTAAAAGATTTGCCTTCATTGTAGATTTTCTCTTTTTGCTTGTAAAAAAAAGATGCACACAAAAAATGCACGAGAAGGCTGTGACCCATATAGGCACATTGCTGTAGATTCAAATAGACATAGGAGAGTAAAAGGAATGGGAAGTATAGCTGTTTGCAAGGAAATACAGCATCGTCGCAGATTTTCTCCTTAACTTGAGTTAATTTAACTGAAGARCATTGATGTCTTTTCCTACAATTGTTTTCGCATTTGGGGAGTTTAAGGTAAAGCTCGAGGTAGTGTTAATATGACTTCTCTGCATAGCTCTGCCACAGCGCTGCAACATGGCTGTTCTCACTGGAGCAAAGCCGACTTGAGGGGAGTTAACTCGAGTGTCTGTAGCTGCTGAGAAGCACTTCTTGTTTGGTTAGAAATTCCAACTGTATCCTAGAGGGTGCAAAATGCTGCTGACAGATCCCTTCTGCCCTCTGCTAATGGTAGTGGCAGAGGTGTCGCAACGGTTAGTGTTGCGTCGGGCTGGGGAGTCCCTGTGCGTGGAGTGCGCGAAGGGGAATGCACTGCGGCTGCCGCTCAGATCGTGAGGTTCGTCGAGGCGAATGGCGGTTCTCTGCAAATAGCAATGAGAGGAAAACTGGTGATGTCAGGCCTGAACATTTTAGCTGAATTCAGTAGCAAGTAAAATCTTGGAGCTGTGAAAAGCAGTTGGTTTGGAAGTAACTATGRGAAATGGGTTGTAAATAATTAGCAGCATAGGTTTGTCAAAAGTAAAGCATATGAGCTAACTTAATTTCTTTCTCTGAGGATAAAAAACATAGCAGAAAAGGTAAATCCACCAGAATAGTGTATCTCAATTTTACAAACATCTTTCGTACATTTCTCTACAGTAGTCTCAGAAAAATTAAAGGCATGGATAAGATATAATTGTTATAAAATGTGATCAATTATAAGCCATTTTGAGTGATGGTTAAGTATATATGTCAAGGTATATCTAACGTGCTTGTCACTTTGGTGCTGGTATACATAATAAAAGCTCAGATTTGAGAGAGGAGAGCCCTATCTTTCAGGAATCAATCCTGGCTCCGATGCTAAGTTAATGTGCTCTATTTTCATTAATTACTTTGATGGTAGAACTAAGACTTCATTGATCATATGTGTGAATGATATTAATCTTGTTGTGACTACAAATACCATGTAGAGAGAGAGTAGTCATTAAAACAGATGATCCTGTGGACAAGCCCCTGGCATACGTCCTGGAGCCTCAAGCAGGCAACGTGTGTGCAGATAGGGCACGTTGGGAGGACTCCTTAAAGCAAAGTGCCCTTCTAGCTGGGGTCAAGGGATTGACTCTGTACCTACAATTACATTAAAAAAAAACCTTGGAAAACTTGCATTAAAAGAACATTAAGGTTGTAAAGCCAGCCAGTGAGTAATTAGGAAATAATAGATTTCAAGTGACCTGTATAATTTTATTTCTGCTTCTTAATGCATATGTAGAATGAGGTAGTGTTTAATTCCAAGAATCAATACTGGCTTCACCTCAGGATTTTCCTTTGGGTAGACCCCTGCGCAGGAAGGAGTCGCATATAGAGTGAGGTTTGCTGTTAGGAGGACAAGTCCTCCCAACTTCAGTCCAGGCCAGTTTGCAGCCCTACTTTCCAGTGTTGGTCTGGCGAAATGGGCATGAGTATGCGGAAACACGGGAACACCTCAGTACAACGTTACAAGAAAAAACATGCAGTTTTGAAGTGCAGCAACGATATCTGGCTAGAAAATTGTGAAATTTAATGTTTTGGATGAATGAAATGGAACTGAAAAAAAAAATCCAAATTCAATTTCACTGCAGATATTTTGCAATGTCTATAATTAAGGTCATAACATGATCTATATGTACACTGAGTCTTTGTGTCTGAAGGTTTGCACTGTTGCCTTAGATGCATGTCAATTAGGCATTTTCTGTTGGATGCTCTGGATAATACCATTAGATGCACAATAATTAGGTGTTTTCATCTCATTAATATTCATTTTCATACATTTAAATGCCTCTCTTATAGCATTTGTTAATTAACATACATTACAATGGTATATTCCTCGTCCCCATTCACCCGTTCTGACTAATTTAATGAGCTGACATATCAGATGACTTCTCTTTCAGGATTCTGCTGTTGTGTCTTTGGTGGGAACAAAGAGGTGGTTATCGTGCTGTTTGCGGGTGGTATCAGTGCAGTTATTTGTTCTCCCGCGGAGGCTGGAGCTTGGTGGGTCTGTCCTCAGTGAGGCTGTTGCAAAATAGATGCCTCCTCACCATCWATTTCCTCGAATTCATTTGATTAATATGTGAGCCACAGAAGTTGGAGCCCCAGTGTTGTGTTCAGTTTGAAATGGTGTGGCTTGTTCCCCTAAAAGCCCTGTTCCTTGAGTTGCGCAGTGTAAAGCTGCAGTGAAGGGTACACCAATGTTTAAAAATATCTTTCCTAACTCTTATAATTAGGGCTAATTCAAAAGGTAAACTAAACATTCAGGGGAGTTGAAGGAAATCCCTGTCTCCTGTGAATGTCTGCAAGGCAGTAGAATAGTAGCTAAAATGCTGCTGTGTAATTACACCTACTGGGGATATTCATTATAATTTGTAGGTTACTCCAGAGTCTGACTATTAGTATTATGGTAGGCAGCTTGCCTGTGTATCATACAAATATTTTAAGAGGCTGCGTACAGGACCTCCCACAATAATATCTGTGGTTGCAATTCCTGTGTTCTGCTGAAATACAAATAATAACAATAATAGTAAACACATACAGAAAATAAACATTGTTCTTGTTGTAGTTTTAGCAAATATGGTTTTGGTGGCAGTGTGCTATGGGTTTTTACGAGTCTTGTTTCATCAAAAATTAAGGGAACAACTCCTGGAAAATTCTTCATACTGATAAATCAAAAAGTAATCTTAGCAGTTAACAGATTATTCAAATTCAAATGGAGAAAACACACCTGGAGGGGAATTTTCAAAAAGGCTCAATGTCAAYTTAATTCTGCTCCCACTGAAGTCAATGGGAGTTAAGCCAGTGCAGAGCGTTTTTCAAGATCTTAACCCTCGGATCTGCATACCCATCTAAGTTCAATGAGGTTTCTTCCTTAGCAGATTCCAAGTTATTAAGGAAGAGATTTTCAGTAGTACCTGAGGGATTTAGAAGCATAGTTCAATTAGTCTTTCACTGCAATTTGTGCTTCTAAATACCTGAGACAGGTTTGAAAATCTCACGCTAAAGCCCCGTCTCAGCTGTTGGTTAAAGCCTCAGTGCACATGTCTATTCTGATAAAAATAGGCTTCCAGACCGAGGCACATGCAGAATTCTGTGTGTGGTTAGATGATACACCAGGAGAATAGGCTGTCACATTATCGTTAAGTGTAAGTGAAAGGCRCTGTCAGTGGGAAGCATTTGAATAACATCCCGAGTGTTGTCGCAGCGCCACAGTGGGTCCCGTCCATGCCGAGGAATCGTGTTCAGTGACCTCTGTTAAAGCGCGAGGCAGGCAGCTCCCTGGAGGTGCCGAGAGGGTAAGCTGCTCTTTGCTGGAATCCTGACGGGAGAATCTGCTGCCCTGCTTCTTGAGTTGGTATATCATATAGGAGTAATGGATGTGGTCATATGTTGCTAAATTGGATTTACGTAGATTTGCATGGCTCTGTTTCTCATGGCTTCTGAAAGGTGTGTCTGCAGCCACCCAATGGCCCGTCACTGACCCCTGCACTGCTAGTGCACTGAAGATTTAGGTCCTTTACAGTGCCTGCTTTTCCTGCTGACAAGAATAGATATATCCCTGCTTTCCTGAGCTGGGCGGAAGAGAACATGCGATTCCTTTTGGCTGTCTAGGAGAGAAAGGAGAGAGGACTCTGTTGGCATGTTAGAACCTGGGAGAGTTTCCAGGGCGGGCTTGGCCCTGAAGGCTGCTGCTTCGGAAAGCCACCGGCTTGCGGTGTCTGGCACAACGCAGCACTCAGAGGGTGCACCCTATGGTCCACGCAGTTATGGGCGAAAGAATCTTTCTAGAGATCCCACTTTCCCCTCAGGTATATCCTGAGGGGATATAAGCACTCCTGCTGAAGAGAACTGAAGTAGCAATTGAACAACCTTAGTGCCAAAGTGGTGTTTTGCACCACACCTGGGCATCTTGGGACCTCTTGTACAGGTGCCTGGCTCTGCATTTTTGACTCTGTGCAATGTGTTTGAACAGGGTTTGGGTTTTTGTGGGGGAGAGAAATGAGAGCAGGAAGTTGGTAAATATACTTTAAAACAGGAGGGCTAAAAATGGAAAATTAATTTAGTTGTTTTAGTATGTGGTCACATCAAAATGTCCCATGTTGGACTTAAGGTGACAGAGAAGGGGACCAAGGAGTAAGAAGGAAACAAATTTATCTCCATACTCCAGGAGAAACACAGGTCAGCTCTGTACAACTTGACTGATCTGGGAAGTGCCTGACTCAAGGATTCCTCTCTGGTGCTCTGGCTCTGAAAAGGTCTCTGAACTGCTACTTATCCAGTCTAAGTTACTGTGGTTTCTGTAAATAATGGCAGCTCCCAGCGAGCAAGTGCAAGGCTTGTCTGGCCTCTAGGCTCAGCTCAGGCTGATGTATAACGGGAGCCTTACTTTGATGGGGGCTCTGTGAAAGCTTTGGTGATTTGGAGAGAAGCGTTTCTTCCCTCTGTTGGCCTAAGYGTGGAGGGAGCAAGTCACTTCTGTCTTTATTTCATTTCCTTACCAGAGGTGCTCTGGTAAGGAGAGCACGCTGCAGAGGGTCAAGTTTCCTATCCTTCCTTTCTGTACCCACATCTACCTTTTTCTCCTAGTTCATCCCATTTACACAAATGAAGCAACTGGATTTTAATGAATCCATGAACCAGTGTTCCTAAAAGGGAAAGATCAGCTATTTAATCAATGGCATCTGTTGAGCCATGACACCCATCTGTGCCTACCTCTGCCATTACTACCAGTTGAAGGGGCAGTAGGAGCTGTAGGTAGCAAACGCTCTGCTCTTTCCCTCTGGGCAGGGCTGGAGGCTGCTCTGCTCCATGAGGGAGTGGTGAATCCCAGGCCATCCCGCTGAAAGGGTAATGGCAGCGTGAAGCTGTCCCACTGGCAGCCYGACGGGGCGGGCACCTGAGGTGCTCAGATGGGCTGTACAAGGAGGCCAGGACATCAGTGGGGACCACTGATAAACTGGTGCAAATCTAGCACCTCTAGAGATGACTGCACCTATGACCCCAGCTGAGCTGCTGTCACAGGGCTGTGGCTGTGGGTTGGGACACACACTACAGCTAAGGTGGAAATCGCAGCATGCACTGTGGTTTTTGCTGTTCTTTTTCTTGATGTAATCATGCACTGTAAGTTTTACACACCAGTGCACAGATTACTGGCATTTACTAGGAAGCACGAGGAGCAGGCTGGCAACTGCTCGAAGGCACACAGAATATACGGGCAATTGCTCCAGAGCATGGGGAACACACAGGCAATTCAATTCCCAACTGGTTTCTAGGCAGGAGCTACCAATTAAAATTAAAAGAATAAAAGGCTGCAAGCTTGGGACTGATGATATGCTCTGGAGAGAGGAGTTGCCAACAGCTTGTGCTACAAAGATGCCTGTCTTTCAGTGGATTTCAAATGGTGAAAGAAACTCAGGTAACAGATCATTCTTTTCTTCTGGCTTCCCTGATTTTCATGTACTCAGTCATGCAGCCAAAATTCCTACAAAGCAGACGGGGCTGCTCCCCATGAATTCCAAGCAGCAAGCCAACCTTTGGAGAGCTGAGGCAGTGAATATGCCAGCAATCAGCTGTACCTAGGAAGCCAGATTTTAAAGCTAAGCATCAGGTACCCGAGCAGCGAATGCTGAAAGACAACGCTTCGATATCTACTAATGAGAGGCTGGTATTTATTTATATATTTATAAGAAGACTTTGGATTWAAAAAAAAAGGTCTTTTCCATCTAATGTGCCTTTCACGTTAACTGCTAATGAATCTCTGAAGCAGAACCCCCCTTCTGATGGGCAGTGTTGACAGCTAACGAGGTGAGATTATTACATATGTGGAATCTCCATAGCCTGGATTTATACTGTGCCTGACACTGTGGTACTGAGGATCCTTTAGGAAAGGGGCAAGTTTAAATGGGGCAGGTGAAGCTGTAAATCAGAAACTGTTTTTGGTTACCAAATATGCTCCCTGCCTTCTCAGAAGTCATGTGTATGTTGACAAACTGGTCTGGAGAGCAGGGTCTGCTGGAATGATCTTCTCAGAAAAAGCAGCGAATTCACCTGAATTCTTTTTTTAGTGACTTGTGCAAACCGGGATAACAGAAAGACTCTTCGCTTCATTGTAGTAGTGGTGCGAGGCAAGAAAGGATCTTACCCAAACTCCTCGTTGATCTGAAAGAAAAGGCTATTCCCATCCCATATGCTGAAAAACGGTGACATACGCTGAAAAACGGTGACATACAGTGCTCCTGGTCAAAATGTCTAGAGGCAGCATATGCCTCATTTTAAGATGCATTTTGTTGCATGAAGTCTTTGCTTGGGAAGCTGCCTATGGAAGTGGAAACCTTTCAGGCCTCTCCCGAATGGCACTTCACCTCTGTGTGGTAACTTGAGACTCCCCAGACTCCCAGCGCAGCCCTTCAAAGTTCTTCATGTCCCTCATGTCAGCACAGCTCCCCTACATAAGGGTTTGCTTTGTGGGGAATGAACTGTGCGGCTTTCAGAGAGCTTAAAACAGAAACTGATCCATGAGCAGGTGCAGGATGGAATCATTTATTATTGCTTGGCTTAATAAACTGCATCTTAAATTATGATATCGATTACAATGTTGAATGAAAAGGCTGAGCTGGCATTATTGTATTTGACACAAGCAGTATTTTTAAATATTTGCACTGATTGCATGGTGCATCAGTGTTCGTTTTGGAGAGCAGTAGACTTAAAAGAAGGTGTTGCACAAAGTGCTAGGTGCTTCTGAATTCATTTACGTAAAGTTTGTTTTAAAAATCAAAGACAAATGGACATACTGGCAAATGGAGCCAGTTCAGAGTTCTTGTACACGCTAAGAAGCACAAGCCTATGTTTGCAGTATCAGTTCACCAAATTAATGACATTATAGCACAGCAAAAATACGTCTGCAGCAACCCTAATAAGTTCTGTAGGATTCACTGGCAGGATAAACATGCCTTCTCTGCCCTCCTTTTCCTCCCTCCCCCCTAAACAAGCAATAAAAACATTTTGCATAAACAAATTCCAAATTACAACTAATCATAGGAAAGCTGACAAATGTATGCTATGCTAGTCTGTGAAAATACTAATCAAAGCAGCCTGTCAATTGTTAAAGTTAATGATTTAGATATGCAAAACTCTGACTAAATTTTTGTGGATAATTACATAATTACGCCTGGGTTAACACAATCAAAAATAGCGATTGCATGCTCCATCTTGAAATCACCATGGCACTTCCCTTCTGTTTTTTAAAGGCCTCTTTTCCCTTCTTCCCCATGTGCAAGAAGTGCAGTAGGGAAAGGAAAGGAAAGGAAAAATGGGAGCCACCCAGGCAGGGGAAGCACTGGCGGCAGGTGCCTCCTGCCCACAGAGCCTCCTCTTCCCACTCTGCGGAAACGGGAGCACAGAGCACCCCTGGGAGGGCACAGATTATTTTATCTGAGGTAAGAAGCTGCAGCAGCAGCACCTCTCCTTGGGAATGGAAACATGCCTGGAAATGAACTTTCTCCCTCAGCAGACCTTTCCGATTGAAACAGGGAGACTATATGCATTGTTTTGAAGGGCTTGCCATGATATGGGACCCGAGGACTGGCAAGGCTTACCTAGGTGATCCAAGTTGTCATTCAAGAGTGCCCTTTGATCCTAAACAAGTCCCTGGCAGGTGTTTAGTCCAGAAGGCTCTAATAAACAGTTTTATCCAAATCCTCACCCCCGTGAGCTCCAAAATGCTCCCTGCACTGGTAACCCACCTTCAAGCTCTGCTGCCAAAGGCTGGAAAGGACTACCGTTCTGGGGAAGGGGCTTGTCCCCATGGAGGGGAGTGCTAGAGAAATGAAGGGCTGCGAGGGGCCTGCTCACATGTCCCCTGGGCTCCCATGCTGTTTAAATTCCTTGGGAAACAGCTCTGAATCGCTTTTAAGTGCCTTTAAAAGTCTGGAATTTCATTTGTGGCACTTTCTTTTCTTTCTGTGTGTTGCCTTCTTGGGCTCTTTTTATAGTAGTTCTAACCAATGTAGGTTGGAGATTCCAGGTGTCGGGAATCTCAGACAGGCAAAAAGAGTGTAAGTATAATGGAGAGTGGACTCTTCCTGAAACTTTGCATTGGCTGCGATGGAGTAATGATAGCGATGGGGATTTAAAAAGTAATATATCTCTTCTGTAATTTTTTATCATAATTTTTCTATACAGTTTCCATTAAATAGATAAATGACCTACGTGAAAAAGAGAAATAAAGTGAAAGTATAAAATCAGTCCCTGTCAAGTGCTGCGTAAGAGAGTCAGGGTCCCAGTGTTTGGCGCCTCGACCTACTGGTAGCTGTTCAGGGGAAAGGGCTGCCTTCACTTGTGACTAGTCACCTAATGTGCGGGGGAAGTAAATGCACATTTATCTGCATGTAGAGATGTTCCCACCCCCAAAATACACTCTCAGAATAAGCTTAAACTAATTGATATTATGGAGGCAATTAGTGCTTTTATTGTATTCTCTGGAGTAACGCTTACAAATTCCCTTGATTGGTTGCTCAGCCTGTTATAAAGGGCATGAAATTAAATAACACTGCGATTTGGTGCTTGAAACAAAACCTGAAATGTTCTTTTGGAGCCACTGCGAGCACTTGGAGCCAGGGCAAAGCTCCTTTCAGCAGCCTTACGGCTTCCTTCTGCTGCACCGATGAGGCAAAAATAAACTTCCTGTACTTAGACAGATTTTAAACATTTTTTTTCCGTGAGACAGAAACCAGATGGAATATTTTCACAGCTGACTCCAAAATTCACAGTTTTTGTGACTTCTGTGATACTGTGATTTATACAGGGACTTTATGTATCAGCAGCTCTGAATAGACAGACAGTCTCTTGCCACTCAAGCTTTTAAGCATTATTTGGATTGGTAGGTTAAAAGATTGTATTAGCTGTGTGAAATGTGAAGTATCAGTGGATTTAAATGATAGTTCTGCAGCTGATGCTGTTTCTGCATCTTGACTATAAGTCGTAATAATAAAATATGTTAAAAGTACACTGCTCCAGGATTGATACCAAACCCTTAAATGTCTCAAAATTAATCATTTGTAAAAGCAAACAGAAATTCTCATGTCCAGTCACAAGCACAAAGCAGGCTATTGACTTCAAGCATTCGTTAGCTCTCTTAACGGGAGATGTGAATGGCAGAGGTGCCCTGTTTGGGGYTGTTGGTCAGGCAAGCAGCACTTTCAGATTAACCTGAAGCTAGAGGATGCGTTTGTATTCCCTGTGAAAAACGGAAAAAAAGATAGTTATTTTCCTGTTTGGGATGGACAAGTCCAGCAGAAGCGGCGAGGAGCCAGGTGGTGGGAAAGCAGTAGCGAGGGGGACCAGCAGCCCCAAGTGCTGCTGAGGGGTGGCAGCTGCTCACGTGCTGTTTCCTGTGCCATATGCTTGTGCCTCGGTGGGCTTGCCGCTCTCTGCATTCCAGCTTCTCCCACCTTTCTATATGTGATTTCCTGGGAAACTTGAATTGACCTGTGCCGGACCAGAAATTAGGGAAAAAAAAAAGGTTTTTGTGGGATTTTTTTCTGTGTGTGAGAACAGTATTTTGGTAACTCTAGAGGTTGCTTTTCTGTTTACAGCTGCAGCTCTGGACTTTACCTTTTTGCTGTCTTTGGTGACATGGGTTCTGGCTTTCCGATATCCTCACAAACCTTGGACAACTGGGTCCTGCCGCAGCCCCGGCCCTTGTCAGTCTGACAGTGAGTCTGCAGAAGTGTTTTGTCTTCAGTTGGCTGTTTCTTCAGAAAGGGATGGATTAGGGAGGTCATTTCTTTCCAGCTCTGGGAAAGATGGAGGTACCTGTTATTTTAGATGCTTGTAACATATGTATCTTATTTTTGTTGGAGTATTTGTTGTGTAAATCGACAACAAAATAAATGGTAACACCTAGGTCAAGGGCAAGGCTCAAGTTCAGTGTGTTTTGCCCGTTCAACCATTTCTTAAAGCTGCTGGCATACCACAAGTTTTTTCAGCCCTCTGGAAACATATGTATTCCAGCCCAGTGGTTGCACAAGTGCGGCTTAAAACCACCTCAGTCCTTCACAGTGAAAAGGTAGTTGATGAGGTTTTGGATGCGAGGCAGATTTTTTTCCAAAATATGGAAGACACAAAGGAGCAGGATGCCTGCTAGAGCGTAGGAAATCCCGCAGAACTGTGTGCTAAATAAATGCTCTTTCCAGTGATTTCTGCTGGAAATCAGCACACAAAAAATCATTTGGTGTTAACATATGGAAGGAGGTGTGGGAGACAGTTAGAGGAAGCCTTCCACTTTTTGGTACGTGTTTATAATCTAATGTCCTCAACATTATAGATGCTACATATTGAAAATGTCTGTATGCAACCTGGTTGAAAAAAAAAAAAAAAAAAGAAAGAAGAAAAAAAGTGCTGGTAGGAGTCCAAAATATGGCCATTTTTAACCTGTTATTTCCACTTTGGGATTGTTTCTRCCTGTTTTCCCAGGCAGTGAATACAGTCACTATATTAGAAGGATTGTGCTAATGAACAATTGTCTGAAAGGCTGCAGCACAAATCTGTAACGTTTCCTTCTACATACAGTGACTAAAATGCAGGAAACTGTCTTCTAAATGTAGCTCCAGTACCTGAGGCAGTTTAAACAAATGCAGCCTGCTCTTGCAAGATGCTTCCTTTGGCTGTGTTGGAAATTCTAGGCGTATATTCTCTGATCTGGCAAATTACTTAAATATATGCTTAAATCCTACGTGTACTTGCTTTGAAGTCAATGGGATTACTTGTATGTGTATATGCTTGGGTGGTTTGAGGCCTTATAGCACTAGAGGACACTTGGCATTTAGAAAAACAGGGCTAGAAGGGGCCTCAAGAAGCCACCCTCCCCCTTCGCTTCTGCAAGGCAGGCTCAGTTATACTTGTCCTTCTTGGCAGATGTTTTTCTAGGCTGTTCTTAAAAAACATCTGGTGATGGAGATTCCTTAGCTTTCCCAGGCTCTATTCCAGAGCTTTACTATCTTAATTATTACAGATGTTTCTCCCTAGTGGCTAACCTGCATTCATCTTGCTGCAAAATCCCGTTAGTGTTTGGACTTTCTAATGAGGAAGCGCCCTGTGTGTGACAGACTCTTTTAAGGCTCATTTAAGGTCTTAATGTTGCCTTGCCACAAATTCTTTTCTCTAAAGACTCCAAGGTTTGTGAGAAAACTCCCAGTTTTTGCTCCTAGACAAATATTCTAAACCTCTGTTCTGCTGCTCTTCATCTAGATGTCTCCAATTCATCGATCTCTGCCTCTTCTCCTCCGCTCTCCTATTGAATTCCATCCCTTCTCTTGACAACAGTCTAGGCTTTCCACATCTGCAGATTGTGAGCATCTGTACTTGCAGCTGTTCTGAGCACCCCGTTTTTCCTGTGTGTTAGCAGGCTGAGCAGGCCCTGTCACGCCTGTATGCACGGCAGGTTTGCAGTCCTCCTCCCCGAACGTGTCCCTGCCACTGGCCTGCTTGGGCTGAGTGCAAGGGTGTTTATTTGCGCCCCGTGTTTGGCCACGCTTGTGCCTCTTCTACAACCATTTCGTTCAGGCCGTGCCTCATTAGTGTGCATTTGAGAGTGACGTGTGAGACAGATCCAAAAGCTTCACCAAATCAAGATACGTGATCTCTTTGGCTTTGCCTCTGTCCATGAGGCCTATTACCCTATGGCAGAAGGAAATTAAATTGATCTGACAGGATTTATTCTCTCCAAATCCATACTAGCTGCTATTCATTTCCATGTTATCTTCTAGGTGCTTATAAATAGTTTGATTATTTGTTCTGTTCTTTTTCTGGGGATTGAAGACAAATCTACTGGGTGCTAACTCCTGAGCTCTGTTGTGCCCCATGTTGAGGTGGGTATTATGTTTGCTCCCTCCAGCACCTCATCTTCTATTCATGCATTCTCCAAGGTGGCTGTCCAGCGATTCGGAGATTGTATAAGGGACTGTTTAAGAATCCTGAGTTGAAATTCATTGTGCCCAGTCATTTTGAAGACTTCTAATTTATTTAAGGATGCCTTAATCTGTTCTTTCTAGGCCATTATCTTCCTGCTGCTGCGTCTTTTATTCCTTGTCTGCACTGGAGCTTCTCAGAGAAGGTACCAGCTCTCCTTAACTCTTTTGCCTCCCATGAGATCTCTGGGTTTAGTTCAACAGCTTGAGCTTAATCCTGTTATCATCAGTGACAAAAGTTCTGCTGATGGATGATGTTGCTTTTACGTAAAGGCTCGACAGAGTCTTTGTATGGAAGGAAGCTCAATTTCTGGTGCCTTCCCAGGCAAGCGTCGAGCTGGAGTGCAAGAGCCCTGAGTGAAGCTGAGAATGGCAGTGTTGGACTCGTGGTGGGCTGGGAGGTGGGACGTACGCCCACAAGTTGTGCAGGGCGGGCTTTGAGTTGCTATATTGATTTCTTTTTCCAACAGAACAAATGTTCAGCAATCACTCTAGGAGGTTAATGAATCCTTGTGCCACAACATCTGCCCCTCTTTGCTAGATTTGGGAATTTATTTTAACAAATAGTGTGTTTAGAGAGTAAACAGACAAAATTGTGTTTGCCTCCTAATGTTGTTGTTTGTGGTGGCACTTTCTCTGCTGCAGGTCCACAGTGTTGTTCAGGAACCTGAACTGTAACTTCAATCCCTATGTGCTTGCCTAAAGAAAAGGGAAGTAGAGAGCCTCCTTACAAGCCTTTGTGCATTTTTGTTCCTGACAAAGTGTTGGTAATATCAGTTTCTCTATAGTCAAAAGGAGAATGTTCTGTTGGAATTCCTCTTAAATTCAGCAACAATTCTATTTCCAGTATATAAATCCAAACTTTTTGTACTAATTATGTTTATGGGGGCTCTTAGTTGCTCTGCTCTGGTAGATTATTTTAATTCCTTTTTTTTTTTT